>NC_083748.1:0-207500 GCF_033458585.1 Syngnathus typhle | reverse complement strand
CTGCCGGGCCTGAGTTAGTGGCCGCGCCTGGTACTTTATGGAACCCTATTTGGCCCGCGGACCGGCTGGGGGGGCTTCCGTGAAAGCCAGTCCGCCTTTCGAGCTGCCCTGCCCGGCGTGAGTTAGTGACCGCGCCCGGTACTTTATGGAACCCTATTTGGCCCGCGGACCGGCTGGCGGTGCTTCCTTGAATGCCAGTCCGCCTTTCGAGCTGTCCTGCCCGGCGTGGGTTTGCGTCCGCGCCCGGTACATTATGGAAGCCAAAACAAAAAATAATAATAAAAAAAAAATTCTAAGTGCGAGTGGGACCGGCCGGCGGCGCTTCCTTGAAAGCCCATCCGCCCTCCGAGCTCTCCTGCTGGTCGTGGGTTGGCGTCCGAGCCCGTAACATTATGGAAGCTAAAAAAAAGAAAAAAAAATCCTAAGTGCGATTGCTGGTGTATTTACTCGTCGTGTCCACCGGAGGGAGGCAACTCCCCGCCGCAGCTGCAGCGGCAGCTTTGAAAAGTCATCCCGGCCGCCTGGAGTTCTGCGCGGGGGGGCGAAACGTCCCGTGCTTGGTACCAGGTCGCGCTGCGCTGTCTGCCTGGCCGAATTGGGCCTGCTGGAAGTCATTCATGCTCTGCAATCTCCGCCGCGGTGCTTAAAAAGCGTCCATCCGCTCTCCTGGAGCTTTTTTCGGCCATCTCGTCCGCGTGTGCACGGCCTCCCGGTGGCCCCGAGAAATAAATAAATAAATAAATAAATAAATAAATAAATAAATAAATAAATAAATAAATAAATAAATAAATAAATAAATAAATAAAAAAAAATAAAAAAAAAAAATAAATAAAAATCTGAGTGGGACCGGCCGGCGGGGCTTCCTTGAAATCTTAGCCGCGCTCCGAACTCTCCTGCCCGCCGTGGGTTTGCGTCCGCGGCCGGTACATTATGGAAGCTTTAAAAAAAAATAATAATAATAAAAACAAACAAAAAAAAAAGGAATTCTGAGTGGGACCGGCCGGCGGGGATTCCTTGAAAGCCTAGCCGCCCTCCGAGCTCTCCTGCCGGGCATGAGTTAGCGGCCTATTTAGCCTGTGGACCAGCTACACCGGCGGAGCCGGTGCGCAGCGCCGGCGAAGCCGTCACTGACACACCGACACGCTTTTCGAGTTTTACCCTTGCTCGTCAAGAACGTCATCTAACGTGAGTTACAGCATGATTTGCGGACGATCAGCCATCTTCGCGTAAAGCGACATGTGTGAGCATATTTCCCGCAGTATAATCATAACGAGACCCCGTTTCTGGCCCTCTGTTATGAACCACCGACTAGCCTTCCCCGCTCCCGGAGGCAGCGCAACCAGTCACACGCTGGAGCGGACCCCCTCTTCCAAATCACTAACCGAGACAGCCACCCTCATCGGGACAACCCTCCTCTCGGCGCAGCCTTCCAGCCCCCCTCCGCGCTCCCCAAGCTAGCCCTGGCCCCGGTAGAAGGCTGACAGTACATCAATAGAGTACAGCAGCGTTCGGCGACTTACCAGAGCAGCGAAAGAATGACGCCTACTGGGGGGATCCCTAGTTTCTTGAGGACAGAAAAGTTACTTCGCGGCCATTTCCCACGGGCCCCTACAGGGAAGCCCATGACCGTTATCTTACTCCCGCCAACGACCTTCAAAACCTGAGCTGCCACCGGTTGATAGTGAGCCACCTTCTCTGCCGCTGCCCACTGCAGGGACGCCCCTACCTCAAAGCGGATGGTCACATCTAGAATCAGAACGGTTTCACCTTTCCTCAGCACCAAATCGGGAAGTCGGACACCAATGCCAGGCGCCACCACGTGCAGCTGCCTGGACACTTCCCAGCCACGCCGTTCTGCTTCCGTGGCCACGAGCTCGCACACCTTGTTGTGGCGTCGTATCCTGCTATGCTTTACGGAAGCGCACTGACCCAAGATGTGCGAACATGTTTCCGACCCAGCACCGCAGCGCCTGCAGGCTGTTTCCAACTCGGCCCTGCCCCTCGCTCGAAACTCCCGGGTAGGGTATACACCCGCTCTCAGTGCGAGTGCGACCAGATAGTGTCTCTGACGAAACCTCACAGCCAGAGGATCCGCGAGCCACGTGTTACTGATCGCATCGTTACGGAACAGGTCCACTCCCACACCCTGGACCCGCAATGCGCCCCAGGCCAGATTCTCCACACGCCGCCAGTCAGGGAGGACTAGCGCGCTCGCAACTGCAGCCGGGACGGCGCCCCCTGTGCCTAGCGTCGGCACACCGCCCGGATCTCCGCCTGCCGCAACCCACAACTTCAACCAGGCAGGTTTTTGCACCGCCTCAATAGCCAGAGATCTCAACCACACATCCGAAGACCAACAGAGTTTCAAGGTGCGCCTGACCTGTATTCTGGGAACAGTAACGGACAACATAACGATGCCCAACCCGCTGTCGCGAGTCCGCGAATAGACGAAGCCCCCCCGTTGTGGACGGGTCGAGACGCAACCACCTCTTCACAGCCATCCGCACCTTCCAGGTGACTTCCTTCGCGTTCGAGGCTATGGATGAGAGGATCCATAGCGAGATTGAATAGCAGTGGGGACATTGGGTCGCCTTGCTTAACACCAACCTTCATGGAAATGGGCTCGGAATAGGCGCCCCCGCAACCCACTCTGATCGAGCAGCCCACATACGAGTGACGGATCACCTCGATTACACGTTTGTCCACGCCCAAGCTTCCCAATACATACAGTACATGATCATGTCAGAATAGCCGCGCTGCTGGTGGTAGAACACTCTCCTACGTCGAACGAGCCGCCTCGCCCAACCCGTCTTCCATTGGTCTCGAGGTCTGGACCTCGCGGACTTTGTCGGCCACACTACCTTACCCCCTAGGGCTTTCATGAGATCCAAAGCAGAGGACTCGATCAGGCTAGGCTCCCGACCTGCTTTCTTGACTAAGGCAGTGGTGGTCCGATGCTCCACACCCCCCGCCAGCAGCTCTTCCAGAACTCTATTCTCCACCAGATCTGGAAGCGACGGGGGGCAGGTCCATTTCTGGGGCGTCGCCCTGGCAGCCAGGGCTCGCCAACGCACACCAGACGCACCGCCTGCCGCACGACCGCACAGGGACCCCCACTTCCACCTCACCTGCTCTCCGGACTTGCCCGTTCCCAACATCCGGGCCACCATCACATTCTTGTGCTTATGATTCCTGTACTTTTCCATAAGCTTCACCATCCGAGCCTCCTCCTTCACGCTCCACTTCCTCTCCCTCCTTGGACCCTTACGAGCCTGGCTCCGCTCTTTACGAGCCGTGAACCACTCCGCTGCATGGGCCTGCCGCTTATGCTGAGACACTCCAACAGCCGTCCGAAAACGGCGCCCACAGTGATCGCAAGCGACCCCTTGTTCGTCACCCACCCTGCGCACGCCTCGGCATTTCGAGACATGACAACGAATAGCATGACTGTTCTCCCCTCGTCTTTCGCACTCACGACAGCCGTACACAATGGAGACACCCGCATGCCGGGAAGCACAATGCAACCCAAACCTACGCATACCAACCACACGCGCCCCACACAGTAAGCAGTCCATGGACTCTCGAGGCAGATGCACCAAGACTTGGTCCGGAGGCCTCGGATCCCTCCTACGCCGCTTCCTAGACGGGCCCTCTCCCGTCTCATTATCCACGCCACCACGGAGAGCAGGTTGCAGCGCTAACACGACCCCCACCACCCCAACTCTCATACCAGAGGCAACGGAGGCCATTGATTCAGACACCACTGAGGAGTTCTCAAGAGCTTCGCCAGCCGGGGTCCACCCGCTCCTTCGGCCTGACTGACTGTGGCTCTGATCCTGTGCCTCTGTCTGTACGGACTTCCTAACCAAGGAGTTTTTGCAACCATGGCCCGTAGAAGTGACTACAAGCCGTTTGGGGACCCCAAGCAATGCCTCCGGTGGTTGGTCCCCATGGCCCGCGGAGAGGTTGATTCGCTGGCCGCGCACGTGCCCAACCTCAAGCACGTCACGGGGAGGTCGCTCGATTAGCAACAGCCCCTCTCCGAGCTGCGCCTCAGCCGATTTTGGTAACCCAGAACGGCTATCCTGGGTAGTCCGTAAGATATCAGACATGCCTACGGCCTCACTACCGTGAGAACACACAAGAGAACAAAGTCTCCTGATTCTGTTGTGCTATACATCGAGATCCACCCCGAGCAGCCGTCCGCTAGGCCGCGCAGCCTAGCAACCAACTCGTAAGCCACCGCAGTCCAACCCACTAAGGAGAGGCCTGCCACATAGTGTCAGCCTCACCCCCCGTAAAGCCGGCCAACGGACGACTCGCAACCCAACTGCCCGGAGCTACAAAAGCCCAGAGAGCTATGGAGCTCATCGACGGGGAGGAAAGCGGCCTGCAACAAACTAGCCACCACCCCCCGTACATCACATACTCGCCCCAAGAGGATTTGAGAAACACCTTTAGCAAAGGTCCAAGCGAGCACACAGGCATCCACGTGACACCCACCCACTCGGCCTGGCCTCCATTCCATACCACTCGGCGCCGCCCACACCAGTGCGCAGATTTGGGTCATCTCGGTCTCGCTACCATACGGTCACACCCTGCGTACCAACAGCGCTGAGCGAACGCTAAGCCAGCCTACAGAGGTGTTAGAGTGCGACTCACAGGGAGAGGAACCGTCCGCCCAACATCAACCTAGGTCGAGGCCGGCAGGGGCCCTCTCCAAGGCGAGCCTATATTGCCAGTCGGTCAGTATGGGAAAGTTGAGGGGGTACCCGGTGGCCGTCGGGAACAGACAGGGACCGGTCGGGAGGGAGGGGGTAAGTCTGGCCGCTGGGAACAAGCGCCCATCCTGGGGATTTTACGTATGAGCCAAAGCCGGGAGCAGACATAAGCTCAGGAGCCTCGCAGTCTCAAAGATTTTCATCTCACCATCAGAGATATCAGACTGTCACAGAGTCCGAGACACTACCTTAAGAGAGTCATAGTTACTCGCGCATTTTACCCGCGCCGTTTACCTGCTGGACCGGCCGGCGCCATTCGCCCTCCGAGCTCTCCTGCCGGGCGTGGGTTAGTGTCCGCGCCCGGTACATTATGGATGTTAAAAAAAAATAATAATAATTATTAAAGAAAAATAAAAAATAATAATAATTCTAAGTGCGAGTGGGGCTGGCCGGCGGGGCTTCCTCGAAACCCAACCCGCCCTCCGAGCTCTCCTGCCGGGCGTGGGTTAGTGTCCGCGCCCTGTAACATTATGGAAGCTAAAAAAATAAAAAATAAATTAAAAAAAAAAATCTAAGTGCGAGTGCTGGTGTATTTACCATTTATTGTCCACCGGAGGGAGGCAACTCCCCGCCGCAGCTGCAGCGGCAGCTTTGAAAAGTCATCCCGGCCGCCTGAAGCTCTGCGCGGGGGGGGCGAAACGTCCCGTGCTTGGTACCAGGTCGCGCTGCGCCGTCTGCCTGGCCGAATTGGGCCCGCTGGAAGTCATTCATGCTCCGCGATCTCCGCCGCGGTGCTTAAAAAGCGCCCACCCGCACTGCTGGTGCTTTTTTCGGCCATCTCGTCCGCGTGCACGGCCTGCCGGTGGCCCCGGGAGCGCGTGGGGAAGTCACAAAGTTCCCTCGGACGGCGTTGGGTGCGTTCGCGGCCCGCTGGAAGTCATTCATGCTCCGCGATCTCCGCCGCGGTGCTTAAAAACCGTCCACCCGCACTGCTGGTGCTTTTTTCGCCCATCTCGTCCGCGGCCCGCTGGAAGTCATTTATGCTCCGCGATCTCCGCTGCGGTGCTTAAAAAGCGCCCACCCGCACTGCTGGTGCTTTTTTCGGCCATCTCGTCCGCGTGTGCGTTCGCGGCCCGCTGGAAGTCATTCATGCTCCGCGATCTCCGCCGCGGTGCTTAAAAAGCGCCCACCCGCACTGCTGGTGCTTTTTTCGCCCATCTCTTCCGCGTGTGCGTTCGCGGCCCGCTGGAAGTCATTCATGCTCCGCGATCTCCGCCGCGGTGCTTAAAAAGCGTCCACCCGCTCTCCTGGAGCTATTTTCGGCCGCCTCGCGCGTGTGCACGCCCTCCCGCTGGCCCCGGCACCGCGTGGAGCCGGCCCAGAGCGTCGCCGGAGCGGAGAGTAGGCCAATATGGTCTAAGTTCGAATGCGGGTGTATTTACTCGACGAGTAAATACACCCGCAGTAAATACATCTGGTTGTGGGGCCTGTGGGCGCTCGGGCTGGAAAAATTCCTGGCTACGGCTCTGTGCCAACCTAACCAGAGTGAAGGGAGCGGCACCGTTCAGAAAAATTGCTCAGCTCGTCGAGAAAATGCGATTTAAGCAATAAAATTAAAAATGCTTATAAAACATAAACCAAACGTTGTAGATGGTCATTTCTTCATGAGCAGTGATAAACTCGGCACTCTGAAGCACCCAAGAGCACTTTTTTCTATGCCAACCTAACCAGAGTGAAGGGAGGGGCACCATTCAGAAAAAGTGCTCAGCTCGTCGAGAAACTGCGATTTAAGCAATAAAATTAAAAAAGCTAATAAAACATAAACCAAACGTTGTAGGTGGTAATTTCTTCATGCGCAGTGATAAACTCGGCACCCTGAAGCACCCGAGACCGCTTTTTTATATGCCAACCTAACCAGAGTGACAGGAGCGGCACAATTCAGAAAAAGTGCTCAGCTCGTCGAGAAAATGCGATTTAAGCAATAAAATTAAAAATGCTTATAAAATATAAACCAAACGTTGCAGGTGGTCATTTCTTAATGCGCAGTGATAAACCCGGCACTCTGAAGCACCCGAGAGCGCTTTTTTATATGCCAACCTAACCAGAGTGACGGGAGCGGCTCCATTCAGAAAAAGTGCTCAGCTCGTCGAGAAAATGCGATTTAAGCAATAAAATTAAAAAAGCTAATAAAACATAAACCAAACGTTGCAGGTGGTCATTTATTAATGCGCAGTGATAAACTCGGCACTCTGAAGCACCCGAGAGCGCTTTTTTATATGCCAACCTAACCAGAGTGACGGGAGCGGCACCATCCAGAAAAAGTGCTCAGCTCATCGAGAAAATGCGATTTAAGCAATAAAATTAAGAATGCTTATAAAACATAAACCAAACGTTGTAGATGGTCATTTCTTCATGAGCAGTGATAAACTCGGCACTCTGAATCACCCAAGAGCGCTTTTTTCTATGCCAACCTAACCAGAGTAACGGGAGCGGCACCATTCAGAAAAAGTGCTCAGCTCATCGAGAAATTGCGATTTAAGCAATAAAATTAAAAATGCTTATAAAACATTGACCAAACGTTGTAGATGGTAATTTCTTCATGAGCAGTGATAAACTCGGGACTCTGAAGCACCCAAGAGCGCTTTTTTTCTATGCCAACCTAACCAGATTGACGGGAGCGGCACCATTCAGAAAGTGCTCAGCTCGTCGAGAAAATGCGATTTAAGCAATAAAATTAAAAGAGCTAATAAAACATAAACCAAACGTTGTAGGTGGTAATTTCTTCATGCGCAGTGATAAACTCGGCACTCTGAAGCACCCGAGAGCGCTTTTTTATATGCCAACCTAACCAGAATGACGGGAGCGGCACCATTCAGAAAAAGTGCTCAGCTCGTCGAGAAAATGAGATTTAAGCAATAAAATTAAAAATGCTTATAAAACATAAACCAAACGTTGCAGGTGGTCATTTCTTAATGCGCGGTGATAAACTCGGCACTCTGAAGCACCCGAGAGCGCTTTTTTATATGCCAACCTAACCAGAGTGACGGGAGCGTCACCGTTCAGAAAAAGTGCTCAGCTTGTCGAGAAAATGCGATTCAAGCAATAAAATTAAAAATTCTTATAAAACATAAAACAAACGTTGTAGATGGTCATTTCTTCATGAGCAGTGATAAACTCGGGACTCTGAAGCACCCAAGAGCGCTTTTTTATATGCCAACCTAACCAGAGTGACGGGAGCGGCACCATTCAGAAAAAGTGCTCAGCTCGTCGAGAAAATGCGATTTAAGCAATAAAATTAAAAAAGCTAATAAAACATAAACCAAACGTTGTAGGTGGTAATTTCTTCATGCGCAGTGATAAACCCGGCAGTCTGAAGCACCCGAGAGCGCTTTTTCATATGCCAACCTAACCAGAGTGACGGGAGCGGCACAATTCAGAAAAAGTGCTCAGCTCATCGAGAAAATGCGATTTAAGCAATAAAATTAAAAATGCTTATAAAACATAAATCAAACGTTGTAGGTGGTCATTTCTTCATGCGCAGTGATGAAATCAGCACTCTGAAGCACCCAAGAGCGCTTTTTTCTATGCCAACCTAACCAGAGTGACGGGAGCGGCACCATTCAGAAAAAGTGCTCAGCTCGTCGAGAAAATGCGATTTAAGCAATAAAATTAAAAATGCTTATAAAACATAAACCAAACGTTGCAGGTGGTCATTTCTTAATGCGCGGTGATAAACTCGGCACACTGAAGCACCCGAGAGCGCTTTTTTATATGCCAACCTAACCAGAGTGACGGGAGCGGCACCATTCAGAAAAAGTGCTCAGCTCATCGAGAAAATGCGATTTAAGCAATAAAATTAAAAATGCTTATAAAACATAAACCAAACGCTGTAGATGGTAATTTCTTCATGCGCAGTGATAAACTCGGCACTCTGAAGCACCCGAGAGCGCTTTTTTATATGCCAACCTAACCAGAGTGACGGGAGCGGCACCATTCAGAAAAAATGCTCAGCTCGTCGAGAAAATGCGATTTAAGCAATAAAATTAAAAATGCTTATAAAACATAAACCAAACGTTGCAAGTGGTCATCTCTTAATGCGCGGTGATAAACTCGGCACTCTGAAGCACCCGAGAGCGCTTTTTTAAATGCCAACCTAACCAGAGTGACGGGAGCGGCACCGTTCAGAAAAAGTGCTCAGCTCGTCGAGAAAATGCGATTTAAGCAATAAAATTAAAAATGCTTATAAAACATAAACCAAACGCTGTAGATGGTAATTTCTTAATGTGCGGTGATAAACTCGGCACTCTGAAGCAACCGAGAGCGCTTTTTTATATGCCAACCTAACCAGAGTGACGGGAGCGGCACCATTCAGAAAAAGTGCTCAGCTCGTCGAGAAAATGCGATTTAAGCAATAAAATTAAAAATGCTTATAAAACATAAACCAAACGCTGTAAATGGTAGTTTCTTAATGCGCGGTGATAAACTCGGCAGTCTGAAGCACCCGAAAGCGCTTTTTTATGTGCCAACCTAACCAGAGTGACGGGAGCGGCACCATTCAGAAAAAGTGCTCAGCTCGTCGAGAAAATGCGATTTAAGCAATAAAATTAAAAATGCTTATAAAACATAAACCAAACGCTGTAGATGGTAATTTCTTAATGCGCGGTGATAAACTCGGCACTCTGAAGCACCCGAGAGCGCTTTTTTATATGCCAACCTAACCAGAGTGACGGGAGCGGCACCGTTCAGAAAAAGTGTTCAGCTCGTCGAGAAAATGCGATTTAAGCAAAAAAATTAAAAATGCTTATAAAACATAAACCAAACGCTGTAGATGGTAATTTCTTAATGCGCGATGATAAACTCGGCACTCTGAAGCACCCGAGAGCGCTTTTTTATATGCCAACGTAACCAGAGTGACGGGAGCGGCACCGTTCAGAAAAAGTGCTCAGCTCGTCGAGAAAATGCGATTTAAGCAATAAAATTAAAAATGCTTATAAAACATAAACCAAACGTTGTAGATGGTCATTTCTTAATGCGCAGTAATAAACTCGGCACTCTGAAGCACCCGAGAGCGCTTTTTTATATGCCAACCTAACCAGAGTGACGGGAGCGGCACCGTTCAGAAAAAGTGCTCAGCTCGTCGAGAAAATGCGATTCAACCAATAAAATTAAAAATGCCTATAAAACATACCCCAAACGTTGTAGATGGTCATTTCTTAATGCGCAGTAATAAACTCGGCACTCTGAAGCACCCGAGAGCGCTTTTTTATATGCCAACCTAACCAGAGTGAAGGGAGCGGCACCATTCAGAAAAAGTGCTTATCTCGTCGAGAAAATGCGATTTAAGCAATAAAATTAAAAATGATTATAAAACATAAACCAAACGCTGTAGATGGTCATTTCTTCATGCGCAGTGATAAACTCGGCACTCTGAAGCACCCGAGAGCGCTTTTTTATATGCCAACATAACCAGAGTGACGGGAGCGGCACCGTTCAGAAAAAGTGCTCAGCTCGTCGAGAAAATGCGATTTAAGCAATAAAATTAAAAATGCTTATAAAACATAAACCAAACGTTGTAGATGGTCATTTCTTAATGCGCAGTAATAAACTCGGCACTCTGAAGCACCCGAGAGCGCTTTTTTATATGCCAACCTAACCAGAGTGACGGGAGCGGCACCATTCAGAAAAAGTGCTCAGCTCGTCGAGAAAATGCGATTTAAGCAATAAAATTAAAAATGCTTATAAAACATAAACAAAACGCTGTAGATGGTAGTTTCTTAATGCGCGGTGATAAACTCGGCAGTCTGAAGCACCCGAAAGCGCTTTTTTATGTGCCAACCTAACCAGAGTGACGGGAGCGGCACCATTCAGAAAAAGTGCTCAGCTCGTCGAGAAAATGCGATTTAAGCAATAAAATTAAAAATGCTTATAAAACATAAACCAAACGCTGTAAATGGTAATTTCTTAATGCGCGGTGATAAACTCGGCACTCTGAAGCACCCGAGAGTGCTTTTTTATATGCCAACCTAACCAGAGTGACGGGAGCGGCACCATTCAGAAAAAGTGCTCAGCTCGTCGAGAAAATGCGATTTAAGCAATAAAATTAAAAATGCTTATAAAACATAAAGCAAACGCTGTAGATGGTAATTTCTTAATGCGCGGTGATAAACTCGGCACTCTGAAGCACCCGAGAGCGCTTTTTTATATGCCAACCTAACCAGAGTGACGGGAGCGGCACCGTTCAGAAAAAGTGCTCAGCTCGTCGAGAAAATGCGATTTAAGCAATAAAATTAAAAATGCTTATAAAACATAAACCAAACGTTGTAGATGGTCATTTCTTAATGCGCAGTAATAAACTCAGCACTCTGAAGCACCCGAGAGCGCTTTTTCATATGCCAACCTAACCAAAGTGAAGGGAGCGGCACCATTCAGAAAAAGTGCTCAGCTCGTCGAGGAAATGCGATTTAAGCAATAAAATTAAAAAGGCTTATAAAACATAAACCAAACGCTGTAGATGGTCATTTCTTAATGCGCAGTAATAAACTCGGCACTGTGAAGCACCCGAGAGCACTTTTTTATATGCCAACCGCAGAGTGACGGGAGCGGCACCATTCAGAAAAAGTGCTCAGCTCGTCGAGAAAATGCGATTTAAGCAATAAAATTAAAAATGCTTATAAAACATAAACCAAACGCTGTAGATTGTAATTTCTTCATGCGCAGTGATAAACTCTGCACTCTGAAGCACCCGAGAGCGCTTTTTTATATGCCAACCTAACAAGAGTGACGGGAGCGGCACCATTCAGAAAAAGTGCTCAGCTCGTCGAGAAAATGCGATTTAAGCAATAAAATTAAAAATGCTTATAAAACATAAACCAAACGTTGTAGATGGTCATTTCTTCATGCGCAGTGATAAACTCGACACTCTGAAGCACCCGAGAGCGCTTTTTTATATGCCAACCTAACCAGAGTGACGGGAGCGGCACCATTCTGAAAAAGTGCTCAGCTCGTCGAGAAAATGCGATTTAAGCAATAAAATTCAAAATGCTTATAAAACATAAACCAAACGCTGTAGATGGTCATTTCTTCATGCGCAGTGATAAACTCGGCACTCTGAAGCACCCGAGAGCGCTTTTTTATATGCCAACCTAACCAGAGTGACGGGAGCGGCACCGTTCAGAAAAAGTGCTCAGCTCGTCGAGAAAATGCGATTTAAGCAATAAAATTAAAAATGCTTATAAAACATAAACCAAACGTTGTAGATGGTCATTTCTTAATGCGCAGTAATAAACTCGGCACTCTGAAGCACCCGAGAGCGCTTTTTTATATGCCAACCTAACCAGAGTGACGGGAGCGGCACCATTCAGAAAAAGTGCTCAGCTCGTCGAGAAAATGCGATTTAAGCAATAAAATTAAAAATGCTTATAAAACATAAACCAAACGCTGTAGATGGTAATTTCTTCATGCGCAGTGATAAACTCGGCACTCTGAAGCACCCGAGAGCGCTTTTTTATATGCCAACCTAACCAGAGTGATGGGAGCGGCACCGTTCAGAAAAAGTGCTCAGCTCGTCGAGAAAATGCGATTTAAGCAATAAAATTAAAAATGCTTATAAAACATCAACCAAACGCTGTAGATGGTAATTTCTTCATGCGCAGTGATAAACTCGGACCTCTGAAGCACCCGAGAGCGCTTTTTTATATGCCAACCTAACTAGAGTGACGGGAGCGGCACCGTTCAGAAAAAGTGCTCAGCTCGTCGAGAAAATGCGATTTAAGCAATAAAGTTAAAAATGCTTATAAAACATAAACCAAACGTTGTAGATGGTCATTTCTTAATGCGCAGTGATAAACTCGGCACTCTGAAGCACCCGAGAGCGCTTTTTTATATGCCAATTCCTAACCAGAGTGCCGGGAGCGGCACCGTTCAGAAAAAGTGCTCAGCTCGTCGAGAAAATGCGATTTAAGCAATAAAATTAAAAATGCTTATAAAACATAAACCAAACGTTGTAGATGGTCATTTCTTAATGCGCAGTAATAAACTCGGCACTCTGAAGCACCCGAGAGCGCTTTTTTATATGCCAACCTAACCAGAGTGACGGGAGCGGCACCATTCAGAAAAAGTGCTCAGCTCGTCGAGAAAATGCGATTTAAGCAATAAAATTAAAAATGCTTATAAAACATAAACCAAACGCTGTAGATGGTAATTTCTTCATGCGCAGTAATAAACTCGGCACTCTGAAGCATCCGAGAGCGCTTTTTTATATGCCAACCTAACCAGAGTGACGGGAGCGGCACCGTTCAGAAAAAGTGCTCAGCTCGTCGAGAAAATGCGATTTAAGCAATAAAATTAAAAATGCTTATAAAACATAAACCAAACGTTGTAGATGGTCATTTCTTAATGCGCAGTAATAAACTCGGCACTCTGAAGCACCCGAGAGCGCTTTTTTATATGCCAACCTAACCAAAGTGACGGGAGCGGCACCATTCAGAAAAAGTGCTCAGCTCGTCGAGAAAATGCGATTTAAGCAATAAAATTAAAAATGCTTATAAAACATAAACCAAACGCTGTAGATGGTAATTTCTTCATGCGCAGTGATAAACTCGGCACTCTGAAGCACCCGAGAGCGCTTTTTTATATGCCAACCTAACCAGAGTGACGGGAGCGGCACCGTTCAGAAAAAGTGCTCAGCTCGTCGAGAAGATGCGATTTAAGCAATAAAATTAAAAATGCCTATAAAACATACCCCAAACGTTGTAGATGGTCATTTCTTAATGCGCAGTAATAAACTCGGCACTCTGAAGCACCCGAGAGCGCTTTTTTATATGCCAACCTAACCAGAGTGAAGGGAGCGGCACCATTCAGAAAAAGTGCTTATCTCGTCGAGAAAATGCGATTTAAGCAATAAAATTAAAAATGATTATAAAACATAAACCAAACGCTGTAGATGGTCATTTCTTCATGCGCAGTGATAAACTCGGCACTCTGAAGCACCCGAGAGCGCTTTTTTATATGCCAACCTAACCAGAGTGACAGGAGCGGCACCGTTCAGAAAAAGTGCTCAGCTCGTCGAGAAAATGCGATTTAAGCAATAAAATTTAAAATGCTTATAAAACATAAACCAAACGTTGTAGGTGGTTATTTCTTAATGCGCGGTGATAAACTCGGCACTCTAAAGCACCCAAGAGCGCTTTTTTATATGCCAACCTAACCAGAGTGACGGGAGCGGCACCATTCAGAAAAAGTGCTCAGCTCATCGAGAAATTGCGATTTAAGCAATAAAATTAAAAATGCTTATAAAACATTAACCAAACGTTGTAGATGGTAATTTCTTCATGAGCAGTGATAAATTCGGGACTCTGAAGCACCCAAGAGCGCTTTTTTCTATGCCAACCTAACCAGATTGACGGGAGCGGCACCATTCAGAAAGTGCTCAGCTCGTCGAGAAAATGGGATTTAAGCAATAAAATTAAAAGAGCTAATAAAACATAAACCAAACGTTGTAGGTGGTAATTTCTTCATGCGCAGTGATAAACTCGGCACTCTGAAGCACCCGAGAGGGCTTTTTTATATGCCAACCTAACCAGAATGATGGGAGCGGCACCATTCAGAAAAAGTGCTCAGCTCGTCGAGAAAATGAGATTTAAGCAATAAAATTAAAAAATCTTATAAAACATAAACCAAACGTTGCAGGTGGTCATTTCTTAATGCGCGGTGATAAACTCGGCACTCTAAAGCACCCGAGAGCGTTTTTTTCGATGCCAACCTAACCAGAGTGACGGGAGCCGCACAATTCAGAAAAAGTGCTCAGCTCGCCGAGAAAATGCGATTTAAGCAATAAAATTAAAAATTCTTATAAAACATAAAACAAACGTTGTAGATGGTCATTTCTTCATGAGCAGTGATAAACTCGGGACTCTGAAGCACCCAAGAGCGCTTTTTTCTATGCCAACCTAACCAGAGTGACGGGAGCGGCACCATTCAGAAAAAGTGCTCAGCTCGTCGAGAAAAAGCGATTTAAGCAATAAAATTAAAAGAGCTAATAAAACATAAACCAAACGTTGTAGGTGGTAATTTCTTCATGCGCAGTGATAAACTCGGCACTCTGAAGCACCCGAGAGCGTTTTTTTCGATGCCAACCTAACCAGAATGACGGGAGCGGCACCATTCAGAAAAAGTGCTCAGCTCGTCGAGAAAATGAGATTTAAGCAATAAAATTAAAAATGCTTATAAAACATAAACCAAACGTTGCAGGTGGTCATTTCTTCTTGCGCAGTGATAAACTCGGCACTCTAAAGCACCCGAGAGCGCTTTTTTATATGCCATCCTAACCAGAGTGACGGGAGCGGCACAATTCAGAAAAAGCGCTCAGCTCGCCGAGAAAATGCGATTCAAGCAATAAAATTAAAAATTCTTATAAAACATAAAACAAACGTTGTAGATGGTCATTTCTTCATGAGCAGTGATAAACTCGGGACTCTGAAGCACCCAAGAGCGCTTTTTTATATGCCAACCTAACCAGAGTGACGGGAGCGGCACAATTCATAAAAAGTGCTCAGCTCGTCGAGAAAATGCGATTTAAGCAATAAAATTAAAAATGCTCATAAAACATAAACCAAACGTTGGAGGTGGTCATTTCTTAATGCGCAGTAATAAACTCGGCACTCTAAAGCACCCGAGAGCGTTTTTTTCGATGCCAACCTAACCAGAGTGACGGGAGCGGCACAATTCAGAAAAAGTGCTCAGCTCGCCGAGAAAATGCGATTTAAGCAATAAAATTAAAAATGCTTATAAAACATAAACCAAACGTTGGAGGTGGTCATTTCTTCATGCGCAGTGATAAACTCGGCACTCTAAAGCACCCGAGAGCGTTTTTTTCGATGCCAACCTAACCAGAGTGACGGGAGCGGCACAATTCAGAAAAAGCGCTCAGCTCGCCGAGAAAATGCGATTTAAGCAATAAAATTAAAAATGCTTATAAAACATAAACCAAACGTTGGAGGTGGTCATTTCTTCATGCGCAGTGATAAACTCGGCACTCTAAAGCACCCGAGAGCGTTTTTTTCGTTGCCAACCTAACCAGAGTCACGGGAGCGGCACAATTCAGAAAAAGCGCTCAGCTCGCCGAGAAAATGCGATTTAAGCAATAAAATTTAAAATGCTTATAAAACATAAACCAAACGTTGGAGGTGGTCATTTCTTCATGCGCAGTGATTAACTCGGCACTCTAAAGCACCCGAGAGCGTTTTTTTCGATGCCAACCTAACCAGAGTGACGGGAGCCGCACAATTCAGAAAAAGTGCTCAGCTCGCCGAGAAAATGCGATTTAAGCAATAAAATTAAAAATGCTTATAAAACATAAACCAAACGTTGGAGGTGGTCATTTCTTCATGCGCAGTGATAAACTCGGCACTCTAAAGCACCCGAGAGCGTTTTTTTCGATGCCAACCTAACCAGAGTGACGGGAGCGGCACAATTCAGAAAAAGTGCTCAGCTCGCCGAGAAAATGCGATTTAAGCAATAAAACTAAAAATGCTTATAAAACATAAACCAAACGTTGGAGGTGGTCATTTCTTCATGCGCAGTGAATAACTCGGCACTCTAAAGCACCCGAGAGCGTTTTTTTCGATGCCAACCTAACCAGAGTGACGGGAGCGGCACAATTCAGAAAAAGTGCTCAGCTCGCCGAGAAAATGCGATTTAAGCAATAAAATTAAAAATGCTTATAAAACATAAACCAAACGTTGGAGGTGGTCATTTCTTCATGCGCAGTGAATAACTCGGCACTCTAAAGCACCCGAGAGCGTTTTTTTCGATGCCAACCTAACCAGAGTGACGGGAGCGGCACAATTCAGAAAAAGTGCTCAGCTCGCCGAGAAAATGCGATTTAAGCAATAAAATTAAAAATGCTCATAAAACATAAACCAAACGTTGGAGGTGGTCATTTCTTCATGCGCAGTGATAAACTCGGCACTCCAAAGCACCCGAGAGCGTTTTTTTCGATGCCAACCTAACCAGAGTGACGGGAGCGGCACAATTCAGAAAAAGTGCTCAGCTCGCCGAGAAAATGCGATTTAAGCAATAAAACTAAAAATGCTTATAAAACATAAACCAAACGTTGGAGGTGGTCATTTCTTCATGCGCAGTGAATAACTCGGCACTCTAAAGCACCCGAGAGCGTTTTTTTCGATGCCAACCTAACCAGAGTGACGGGAGCCGCACAATTCAGAAAAAGTGCTCAGCTCGCCGAGAAAATGCGATTTAAGCAATAAAATTAAAAATGCTTATAAAACATAAACCAAACGTTGGAGGTGGTCATTTCTTCATGCGCAGTGAATAACTCGGCACTCTAAAGCACCCGAGAGCCTTTTTTTCGATGCCAACCTGAGTGACGGGAGCGGCACAATTCAGAAAAAGCGCTCAGCTCGCCGAGAAAATGCGATTTAAGCAATAAAATTAAAAATGCTTATAAAACATAAACCAAACGTTGGAGGTGGTCATTTCTTCATGCGCAGTGATAAACTCGGCACTCTAAAGCACCCAAGAGCGTTTTTTTCGATGCTAACCTAACCAGAGTGACGGGAGCGGAACAATTCAGAAAAAGTGCTCAGCTCGCCGAGAAAATGCGATTTAAGCAATAAAATTAAAAATGTTTATAAAACATAAACCAAACGTTGGAGGTGGTCATTTCTTCATGCGCAGTGAATAACTCGGCACTCTAAAGCACCCGAGAGCGTTTTTTTCGATGCCAACCTAACCAGAGTGACGGGAGCGGCACAATTCAGAAAAAGTGCTCAGCTCGCCGAGAAAATGCGATTTAAGCAATAAAATTAAAAATGCTTATAAAACATAAACCAAACGTTGGAGGTGGTCATTTCTTAATGCGCAGTAATAAACTCGGCACTCTAAAGCACCCGAGAGCGTTTTTTTCGATGCCAACCTAACCAGAGTGACGGGAGCGGCACAATTCAGAAAAAGTGCTCAGCTCGCCGAGAAAATGCGATTTAAGCAATAAAATTAAAAATGCTTATAAAACATAAACCAAACGTTGGAGGTGGTCATTTCTTCATGCGCAGTGATAAACTCGGCACTCTAAAGCACCCGAGAGCGTTTTTTTCGATGCCAACCTAACCAGAGTGACGGGAGCGGCACAATTCAGAAAAAGCGCTCAGCTCGCCGAGAAAATGCGATTTAAGCAATAAAATTAAAAATGCTTATAAAACATAAACCAAACGTTGAAGATGGTCATTTCTTCATGCGCAGTGATAAACTCGGCACTCTAAAGCCCCCGAGAGCGTTTTTTTCGATGCCAACCTAACCAGAGTGACGGGAGCGGCACAATTCAGAAAAAGCGCTCAGCTCGCCGAGAAAATGCGATTTAAGCAATAAAATTAAAAATGCTCATAAACCAAACGTTGGAGGTGGTCATTTCTTCATGCGCAGTGATAAACTCGGCACTCTAAAGCACCCGAGAGCGTTTTTTTCGATGCCAACCTAACCAGAGTGACGGGAGCGGCACAATTCAGAAAAAGCGCTCAGCTCGCCGAGAAAATGCGATTTAAGCAATAAAATTAAAAATTCTTATAAAACATAAACCAAACGTTGGAGGTGGTCATTTCTTCGTGCGCAGTGAATAACTCGGCACTCTAAAGCACCCGAGAGCGTTTTTTTCGATGCCAACCTAACCAGAGTGACGGGAGCGGCACAATTCAGAAAAAGCGCTCAGCTCGCCGAGAAAATGCGATTTAAGCAATAAAATTAAAAATGCTTATAAAACATAAACCAAACGTTGGATGTGGTCATTTCTTCATGCGCAGTGATAAACTCGGCACTCTAAAGCACCCGAGAGCGTTTTTTTCGATGCCAACCTAACCAGAGTGACGGGAGCGGCACAATTCAGAAAAAGCGCTCAGCTCGCCGAGAAAATGCGATTTAAGCAATAAAATTAAAAATGCTTATGAAACATAAACCAAACGTTGGAGGTGGTCATTTCTTCATGCGCAGTGATAAACTCGGCACTCTAAAGCACCCGAGAGCGTTTTTTTCGATGCCAACCTAACCAGAGTGACGGGATCGGCACAATTCAGAAAAAGTGCTCAGCTCGCCGAGAAAATGCGATTTAAGCAATAAAATTAAAAATGCTTATAAAACATAAACCAAACGTTGGAGGTGGTCATTTCTTCACGCGCAGTGATAAACTCGGCACTCTAAAGCACCCGAGAGCGTTTTTTTCGATGCCAACCTAACCAGAGTGACGGAAGCGGCACAATTCAGAAAAAGCGCTCAGCTCGCCGAGAAAATGCGATTTAAGCAATAAAATTAAAAATGCTTATAAAACATAAACCAAACGTTGAAGGTGGTCATTTCTTCATGCGCAGTGATAAACTCGGCACTCTAAAGCCCCCGAGAGCGTTTTTTTCGATGCCAACCTAACCAGAGTGACGGGAGCGGCACAATTCAGAAAAAGCGCTCAGCTCGCCGAGAAAATGCGATTTAAGCAATAAAATTAAAAATGCTCATAAACCAAACGTTGGAGGTGGTCATTTCTTCATGCGCAGTGATAAACTCGGCACTCTAAAGCACCCGAGAGCGTTTTTTTCGATACCAACCTAACCAGAGTGACGGGAGCGGCACAATTCAGAAAAAGCGCTCAGCTCGCCGAGAAAATGCGATTTAAGCAATAAAATTAAAAATTCTTATAAAACATAAACCAAACGTTGGAGGTGGTCATTTCTTCGTGCGCAGTGAATAACTCGGCACTCTAAAGCACCCGAGAGCGTTTTTTTCGATGCCAAACTAACCAGAGTGACGGGAGCGGCACAATTCAGAAAAAGTGCTCAGCTCGCCGAGAAAATGCGATTTAAGCAATAAAATTAAAAATGCTTATAAAACATAAACCAAACGTTGGAGGTGGTCATTTCTTAATGCGCAGTAATAAACTCGGCACTCTAAAGCACCCGAGAGCGTTTTTTTCGATGCCAACCTAACCAGAGTGACGGGAGCGGCACAATTCAGAAAAAGTGCTCAGCTCGCCGAGAAAATGCGATTTAAGCAATAAAATTAAAAATGCTTATTAAACATAAACCAAACGTTGGAGGTGGTCATTTCTTCATGCGCAGTGAATAACTCGGCACTCTAAAGCACCCGAGAGCGTTTTTTTCGATGCCAACCTAACAGAGTGACGGGAGCGGCACAATTCAGAAAAAGCGCTCAGCTCGCCGAGAAAATGCGATTTAAGCAATAAAATTAAAAATGCTTATAAAACATAAACCAAACGTTGGAGGTGGTCATTTCTTCATGCGCAGTGATAAACTCGGCACTCTAAAGCACCCAAGAGCGTTTTTTTCGATGCCAACCTAACCAGAGTGACGGGAGCGGTACAATTCAGAAAAAGCGCTCAGCTCGCCGAGAAAATGCGATTTAAGCAATAAAATTAAAAATGCTTATGAAACATAAACCAAACGTTGGAGGTGGTCATTTCTTCATGCGCAGTGATAAACTCGGCACTCTAAAGCACCCGAGAGCGTTTTTTTCGATGCCAACCTAACCAGAGTGACGGGAGCGGCACAATTCAGAAAAAGTGCTCAGCTCGCCGAGAAAATGCGATTTAAGCAATAAAATTAAAAATGCTTATAAAACAAAAACCAAACGTTGGAGGTGGTCATTTCTTCATGCGCAGTGAATAACTCGGCACTCTAAAGCACCCGAGAGCGTTTTTTTCGATGCCAACCTAACCAGAGTGACGGGAGCGGCACAATTCAGAAAAAGTGCTCAGCTCGCCGAGAAAATGCGATTTAAGCAATAAAATTAAAAATGCTTATAAAACATAAACCAAACGTTGGAGGTGGTCATTTCTTAATGCGCAGTAATAAACTCGGCACTCTAAAGCACCCGTGAGCGTTTTTTTCGATGCCAACCTAACCAGAGTGACGGGAGCGGCACAATTCAGAAAAAGTGCTCAGCTCGCCGAGAAAATGCGATTTAAGCAATACAATTAAAAATGCTTATAAAACATAAACCAAACGTTGGAGGTGGTCATTTCTTCATGCGCAGTGATAAACTCGGCACTCTAAAGCACCCGAGAGCGTTTTTTTCGATGCCAACCTAACCAGAGTGACGGGAGCGGCACAATTCAGAAAAAGTGCTCAGCTCGCCGAGAAAATGCGATTTAAGCAATAAAATTAAAAATGCTTATTAAACATAAACCAAACGTTGGAGGTGGTCATTTCTTCATGCGCAGTGATAAACTCGGCACTCTAAAGCACCCGAGAGCGTTTTTTTCGATGCCAACCTAACCAGAGTGACGGGAGCGGCACAATTCAGAAAAAGTGCTCAGCTCGCCGAGAAAATGCGATTTAAGCAATAAAATTAAAAATGCTTATTAAACATAAACCAAACGTTGGAGGTGGTCATTTCTTCATGCGCAGTGATAAACTCGGCACTCTAAAGCACCCGAGAGCGTTTTTTTCGATGCCAACCTAACCAGAGTGACGGGAGCGGCACAATTCAAAGTGCTCAGCTCGCCGAGAAAATGCAATTTAAGCAATAAAACTAAAAATGCTTATAAAACATAAACCAAACGTTGGAGGTGGTCATTTCTTCATGCGCAGTGAATAACTCGGCACTCTAAAGCACCCGAGAGCGTTTTTTTCGATGCCAACCTAACCAGAGTGACGGGAGCGGCACAATTCAGAAAAAGTGCTCAGCTCGCCGAGAAAATGCGATTTAAGCAATAAAATTAAAAATGCTTATAAAACATAAACCAAACGTTGGAGGTGGTGATTTCTTCATGCGCAGTGATAAACTCGGCACTCTAAAGCACCCGAGAGCGTTTTTTTCGATGCCAACCTAACCAGAGTGACGGGAGCGGCACAATTCAGAAAAAGCGCTCAGCTCGCCGAGAAAATGCGATTTAAGCAATAAAATTAAAAATGCTTATAAAACATAAACCAAACGTTGGAGGTGGTCATTTCTTCATGCGCAGTGATAAACTCGGCACTCTAAAGCACCCGAGAGCGTTTTTTTCGATGCTAACCTAACCAGAGTGACGGGAGCGGCACAATTCAGAAAAAGCGCTCAGCTCGCCGAGAAAATGCGATTTAAGCAATAAAATTAAAAATGCTTATAAAACATAAACCAAACGTTGGAGGTGGTCATTTCTTCATGCGCAGTGATTAACTCGGCACTCTAAAGCACCCGAGAGCGTTTTTTTCGATGCCAACCTAACCAGAGTGACGGGAGCGGCACAATTCAGAAAAAGTGCTCAGCTCGCCGAGAAAATGCGATTTAAGCAATAAAATTAAAAATGCTTATAAAACATAAACCAAACGTTGGAGGTGGTCATTTCTTCATGCGCAGTGAATAACTCGGCACTCTAAAGCACCCGAGAGCGTTTTTTTCGATGCCAACCTAACCAGAGTGACGGGAGCGGCACAATTCAGAAAAAGTGCTCAGCTCGCCGAGAAAATGCGATTTAAGCAACAAAATTAAAAATGCTTATAAAACATAAACCAAACGTTGGAGGTGGTCATTTCTTCATGCGCAGTGAATAACTCGGCACTCTAAAGCACCCGAGAGCGTTTTTTTCGATGCCAACCTAACCAGAGTGACGGGAGCGGCAAAATTCAGAAAACGTGCTCAGCTCGCCGAGAAAATGCGATTTAAGCAATAAAATTAAAAATGCTTATAAAACATAAACCAAACGTTGGAGGTGGTCATTTCTTCATGCGCAGTGATAAACTCGGCACTCTAAAGCACCCGAGAGCGTTTTTTTCGATGCCAACCTAACCAGAGTTACGGGAGCGGCACAATTCAGAAGAAGCGCTCAGCTCGCCGAGAAAATGCGATTTAAGCAATAAAATTAAAAATGCTTATAAAACATAAACCAAACGTTGGAGGTGGTCATTTCTTCATGCGCAGTGATAAACTCGGCACTCTAAAGCACCCGAGAGCGTTTTTTTCGATGCCAACCTAACCAGAGTGACGGGAGCGGCACAATTCAGAAAAAGCGCTCAGCTCGCCGAGAAAATGCGATTTAAGCAATACAATTAAAAATGCTTATAAAACATAAACCAAACGTTGGAGGTGGTCATTTCTTCATGCGCAGTGATAAACTCGGCACTCTAAAGCACCCGAGAGCGTTTTTTTCGATGCCAACCTAACCAGAGTGACGGGAGCGGCACAATTCAGAAAAAGTGCTCAGCTCGCCGAGAAAATGCGATTTAAGCGATAAAATTAAATTTTTTTATAAAACATAAACCAAACGTTGGAGGTGGTCATTTCTTCATGCGCAGTGAATAACTCGGCACTCTAAAGCACCCGAGAGCGTTTTTTTCGATGCCAACCTAACCAGAGTGACGGGAGCGGCACAATTCAGAAAAAGTGCTCAGCTCGCCGAGAAAATGCGATTTAAGCAATAAAATTAAAAATGCTCATAAACCAAACGTTGGAGGTGGTCATTTCTTCATGCGCAGTGATAAACTCGGCACTCTAAAGCACCCGAGAGCGTTTTTTTCGATGCCAACCTAACCAGAGTGACGGGAGCGGCACAATTCAGAAAAAACGCACGCCTCGGCATTTCGAGACATGACAACGAATAGCATGACTGTTCTCCCCTCGTCTTTCGCACTCACGACAGCCGTACACAATGGAGACACCCGCATGCCGGGAAGCACAATGCAACCCAAACCTACGCATACCAACCACACGCGCCCCACACAGTAAGCAGTTCATGGACTCTCGAGGCAGATGCACCAAGACTTGGTCCGGAGGCCTCGGATCCCTCCTACGCCGCTTCCTAGACGGGCCCTCTCCCGTCTCATTATCCACGCCACCACGGAGAGCAGGTTGCAGCGCTAACACGACCCCCACCACCCCAACTCTCATACCAGAGGCAACGGAGGCCATTGATTCAGACACCACTGAGGAGTTCTCAAGAGCTTCGCCAGCCGGGGTCCACCCGCTCCTTCGGCCTGACTGACTGTGGCTCTGATCCTGTGCCTCTGTCTGTACGGACTTCCTAACCAAGGAGTTTTTGCAACCATGGCCCGTAGAAGTGACTACAAGCCGTTTGGGGACCCCAAGCAATGCCTCCGGTGGTTGGTCCCCATGGCCCGCGGAGAGGTTGATTCGCTGGCCGCGCACGTGCCCAACCTCAAGCACGTCACGGGGAGGTCGCTCGATTAGCAACAGCCCCTCTCCGAGCTGCGCCTCAGCCGATTTTGGTAACCCAGAACGGCTATCCTGGGTAGTCCGTAAGATATCAGACATGCCTACGGCCTCACTACCGTGAGAACACACAAGAGAACAAAGTCTCCTGATTCTGTTGTGCTATACATCGAGATCCACCCCGAGCAGCCGTCCGCTAGGCCGCGCAGCCTAGCAACCAACTCGTAAGCCACCGCAGTCCAACCCACTAAGGAGAGGCCTGCCACATAGTGTCAGCCTCACCCCCCGTAAAGCCGGCCAACGGACGACTCGCAACCCAACTGCCCGGAGCTACAAAAGCCCAGAGAGCTATGGAGCTCATCGACGGGGAGGAAAGCGGCCTGCAACAAACTAGCCACCACCCCCCGTACATCACATACTCGCCCCAAGAGGATTTGAGAAACACCTTTAGCAAAGGTCCAAGCGAGCACACAGGCATCCACGTGACACCCACCCACTCGGCCTGGCCTCCATTCCATACCACTCGGCGCCGCCCACACCAGTGCGCAGATTTGGGTCATCTCGGTCTCGCTACCATACGGTCACACCCTGCGTACCAACAGCGCTGAGCGAACGCTAAGCCAGCCTACAGAGGTGTTAGAGTGCGACTCACAGGGAGAGGAACCGTCCGCCCAACATCAACCTAGGTCGAGGCCGGCAGGGGCCCTCTCCAAGGCGAGCCTATATTGCCAGTCGGTCAGTATGGGAAAGTTGAGGGGGTACCCGGTGGCCGTCGGGAACAGACAGGGACCGGTCGGGAGGGAGGGGGTAAGTCTGGCCGCTGGGAACAAGCGCCCGTCCTGGGGATTTTACGTATGAGCCAAAGCCGGGAGCAGACATAAGCTCAGGAGCCTCGCAGTCTCAAAGATTTTCATCTCACCATCAGAGATATCAGACTGTCACAGAGTCCGAGACACTACCTTAAGAGAGTCATAGTTACTCGCGCATTTTACCCGCGCCGTTTACCTGCTGGACCGGCCGGCGCCATTCGCCCTCCGAGCTCTCCTGCCGGGCGTGGGTTAGTGTCCGCGCCCGGTACATTATGGATGTTAAAAAAAAATAATAATAATTATTAAAGAAAAATAAAAAATAATAATAATTCTAAGTGCGAGTGGGGCTGGCCGGCGGGGCTTCCTCGAAACCCAACCCGCCCTCCGAGCTCTCCTGCCGGGCGTGGGTTAGTGTCCGCGCCCTGTAACATTATGGAAGCTAAAAAAATAAAAAATAAATTAAAAAAAAAAATCTAAGTGCGAGTGCTGGTGTATTTACCATTTATTGTCCACCGGAGGGAGGCAACTCCCCGCCGCAGCTGCAGCGGCAGCTTTGAAAAGTCATCCCGGCCGCCTGAAGCTCTGCGCGGGGGGGGCGAAACGTCCCGTGCTTGGTACCAGGTCGCGCTGCGCCGTCTGCCTGGCCGAATTGGGCCCGCTGGAAGTCATTCATGCTCCGCGATCTCCGCCGCGGTGCTTAAAAAGCGCCCACCCGCACTGCTGGTGCTTTTTTCGGCCATCTCGTCCGCGTGCACGGCCTGCCGGTGGCCCCGGGAGCGCGTGGGGAAGTCACAAAGTTCCCTCGGACGGCGTTGGGTGCGTTCGCGGCCCGCTGGAAGTCATTCATGCTCCGCGATCTCCGCCGCGGTGCTTAAAAACCGTCCACCCGCACTGCTGGTGCTTTTTTCGCCCATCTCGTCCGCGGCCCGCTGGAAGTCATTTATGCTCCGCGATCTCCGCTGCGGTGCTTAAAAAGCGCCCACCCGCACTGCTGGTGCTTTTTTCGGCCATCTCGTCCGCGTGTGCGTTCGCGGCCCGCTGGAAGTCATTCATGCTCCGCGATCTCCGCCGCGGTGCTTAAAAAGCGCCCACCCGCACTGCTGGTGCTTTTTTCGCCCATCTCTTCCGCGTGTGCGTTCGCGGCCCGCTGGAAGTCATTCATGCTCCGCGATCTCCGCCGCGGTGCTTAAAAAGCGTCCACCCGCTCTCCTGGAGCTATTTTCGGCCGCCTCGCGCGTGTGCACGCCCTCCCGCTGGCCCCGGCACCGCGTGGAGCCGGCCCAGAGCGTCGCCGGAGCGGAGAGTAGGCCAATATGGTCTAAGTTCGAATGCGGGTGTATTTACTCGACGAGTAAATACACCCGCAGTAAATACATCTGGTTGTGGGGCCTGTGGGCGCTCGGGCTGGAAAAATTCCTGGCTACGGCTCTGTGCCAACCTAACCAGAGTGAAGGGAGCGGCACCGTTCAGAAAAATTGCTCAGCTCGTCGAGAAAATGCGATTTAAGCAATAAAATTAAAAATGCTTATAAAACATAAACCAAACGTTGTAGATGGTCATTTCTTCATGAGCAGTGATAAACTCGGCACTCTGAAGCACCCAAGAGCACTTTTTTCTATGCCAACCTAACCAGAGTGAAGGGAGGGGCACCATTCAGAAAAAGTGCTCAGCTCGTCGAGAAACTGCGATTTAAGCAATAAAATTAAAAAAGCTAATAAAACATAAACCAAACGTTGTAGGTGGTAATTTCTTCATGCGCAGTGATAAACTCGGCACCCTGAAGCACCCGAGACCGCTTTTTTATATGCCAACCTAACCAGAGTGACAGGAGCGGCACAATTCAGAAAAAGTGCTCAGCTCGTCGAGAAAATGCGATTTAAGCAATAAAATTAAAAATGCTTATAAAATATAAACCAAACGTTGCAGGTGGTCATTTCTTAATGCGCAGTGATAAACCCGGCACTCTGAAGCACCCGAGAGCGCTTTTTTATATGCCAACCTAACCAGAGTGACGGGAGCGGCTCCATTCAGAAAAAGTGCTCAGCTCGTCGAGAAAATGCGATTTAAGCAATAAAATTAAAAAAGCTAATAAAACATAAACCAAACGTTGCAGGTGGTCATTTATTAATGCGCAGTGATAAACTCGGCACTCTGAAGCACCCGAGAGCGCTTTTTTATATGCCAACCTAACCAGAGTGACGGGAGCGGCACCATCCAGAAAAAGTGCTCAGCTCATCGAGAAAATGCGATTTAAGCAATAAAATTAAGAATGCTTATAAAACATAAACCAAACGTTGTAGATGGTCATTTCTTCATGAGCAGTGATAAACTCGGCACTCTGAATCACCCAAGAGCGCTTTTTTCTATGCCAACCTAACCAGAGTAACGGGAGCGGCACCATTCAGAAAAAGTGCTCAGCTCATCGAGAAATTGCGATTTAAGCAATAAAATTAAAAATGCTTATAAAACATTGACCAAACGTTGTAGATGGTAATTTCTTCATGAGCAGTGATAAACTCGGGACTCTGAAGCACCCAAGAGCGCTTTTTTTCTATGCCAACCTAACCAGATTGACGGGAGCGGCACCATTCAGAAAGTGCTCAGCTCGTCGAGAAAATGCGATTTAAGCAATAAAATTAAAAGAGCTAATAAAACATAAACCAAACGTTGTAGGTGGTAATTTCTTCATGCGCAGTGATAAACTCGGCACTCTGAAGCACCCGAGAGCGCTTTTTTATATGCCAACCTAACCAGAATGACGGGAGCGGCACCATTCAGAAAAAGTGCTCAGCTCGTCGAGAAAATGAGATTTAAGCAATAAAATTAAAAATGCTTATAAAACATAAACCAAACGTTGCAGGTGGTCATTTCTTAATGCGCGGTGATAAACTCGGCACTCTGAAGCACCCGAGAGCGCTTTTTTATATGCCAACCTAACCAGAGTGACGGGAGCGTCACCGTTCAGAAAAAGTGCTCAGCTTGTCGAGAAAATGCGATTCAAGCAATAAAATTAAAAATTCTTATAAAACATAAAACAAACGTTGTAGATGGTCATTTCTTCATGAGCAGTGATAAACTCGGGACTCTGAAGCACCCAAGAGCGCTTTTTTATATGCCAACCTAACCAGAGTGACGGGAGCGGCACCATTCAGAAAAAGTGCTCAGCTCGTCGAGAAAATGCGATTTAAGCAATAAAATTAAAAAAGCTAATAAAACATAAACCAAACGTTGTAGGTGGTAATTTCTTCATGCGCAGTGATAAACCCGGCAGTCTGAAGCACCCGAGAGCGCTTTTTCATATGCCAACCTAACCAGAGTGACGGGAGCGGCACAATTCAGAAAAAGTGCTCAGCTCGTCGAGAAAATGCGATTTAAGCAATAAAATTAAAAATGCTTATAAAACATAAATCAAACGTTGTAGGTGGTCATTTCTTCATGCGCAGTGATGAAATCAGCACTCTGAAGCACCCAAGAGCGCTTTTTTCTATGCCAACCTAACCAGAGTGACGGGAGCGGCACCATTCAGAAAAAGTGCTCAGCTCGTCGAGAAAATGCGATTTAAGCAATAAAATTAAAAATGCTTATAAAACATAAACCAAACGTTGCAGGTGGTCATTTCTTAATGCGCGGTGATAAACTCGGCACTCTGAAGCACCCGAGAGCGCTTTTTTATATGCCAACCTAACCAGAGTGACGGGAGCGGCACCATTCAGAAAAAGTGCTCAGCTCATCGAGAAAATGCGATTTAAGCAATAAAATTAAAAATGCTTATAAAACATAAACCAAACGCTGTAGATGGTAATTTCTTCATGCGCAGTGATAAACTCGGCACTCTGAAGCACCCGAGAGCGCTTTTTTATATGCCAACCTAACCAGAGTGACGGGAGCGGCACCATTCAGAAAAAATGCTCAGCTCGTCGAGAAAATGCGATTTAAGCAATAAAATTAAAAATGCTTATAAAACATAAACCAAACGTTGCAAGTGGTCATCTCTTAATGCGCGGGGATAAACTCGGCACTCTGAAGCACCCGAGAGCGCTTTTTTAAATGCCAACCTAACCAGAGTGACGGGAGCGGCACCGTTCAGAAAAAGTGCTCAGCTCGTCGAGAAAATGCGATTTAAGCAATAAAATTAAAAATGCTTATAAAACATAAACCAAACGCTGTAGATGGTAATTTCTTAATGTGCGGTGATAAACTCGGCACTCTGAAGCAACCGAGAGCGCTTTTTTATATGCCAACCTAACCAGAGTGACGGGAGCGGCACCATTCAGAAAAAGTGCTCAGCTCGTCGAGAAAATGCGATTTAAGCAATAAAATTAAAAATGCTTATAAAACATAAACCAAACGCTGTAAATGGTAATTTCTTAATGCGCGGTGATAAACTCGGCACTCTGAAGCACCCGAGAGCGCTTTTTTATATGCCAACCTAACCAGAGTGACGGGAGCGGCACCATTCAGAAAAAGTGCTCAGCTCGTCGAGAAAATGCGATTTAAGCAATAAAATTAAAAATGCTTATAAAACATAAACCAAACGCTGTAGATGGTAATTTCTTAATGCGCGGTGATAAACTCGGCACTCTGAAGCACCCGAGAGCGCTTTTTTATATGCCAACCTAACCAGAGTGACGGGAGCGGCACCGTTCAGAAAAAGTGTTCAGCTCGTCGAGAAAATGCGATTTAAGCAAAAAAATTAAAAATGCTTATAAAACATAAACCAAACGCTGTAGATGGTAATTTCTTAATGCGCGATGATAAACTCGGCACTCTGAAGCACCCGAGAGCGCTTTTTTATATGCCAACGTAACCAGAGTGACGGGAGCGGCACCGTTCAGAAAAAGTGCTCAGCTCGTCGAGAAAATGCGATTTAAGCAATAAAATTAAAAATGCTTATAAAACATAAACCAAACGTTGTAGATGGTCATTTCTTCATGCGCAGTAATAAACTCGGCACTCTGAAGCACCCGAGAGCGCTTTTTTATATGCCAACCTAACCAGAGTGACGGGAGCGGCACCGTTCAGAAAAAGTGCTCAGCTCGTCGAGAAAATGCGATTCAACCAATAAAATTAAAAATGCCTATAAAACATACCCCAAACGTTGTAGATGGTCATTTCTTAATGCGCAGTAATAAACTCGGCACTCTGAAGCACCCGAGAGCGCTTTTTTATATGCCAACCTAACCAGAGTGAAGGGAGCGGCACCATTTAGAAAAAGTGCTTATCTCGTCGAGAAAATGCGATTTAAGCAATAAAATTAAAAATGATTATAAAACATAAACCAAACGCTGTAGATGGTCATTTCTTCATGCGCAGTGATAAACTCGGCACTCTGAAGCACCCGAGAGCGCTTTTTTATATGCCAACATAACCAGAGTGACGGGAGCGGCACCGTTCAGAAAAAGTGCTCAGCTCGTCGAGAAAATGCGATTTAAGCAATAAAATTAAAAATGCTTATAAAACATAAACCAAACGTTGTAGATGGTCATTTCTTAATGCGCAGTAATAAACTCGGCACTCTGAAGCACCCGAGAGCGCTTTTTTATATGCCAACCTAACCAGAGTGACGGGAGCGGCACCATTCAGAAAAAGTGCTCAGCTCGTCGAGAAAATGCGATTTAAGCAATAAAATTAAAAATGCTTATAAAACATAAACAAAACGCTGTAGATGGTAGTTTCTTAATGCGCGGTGATAAACTCGGCAGTCTGAAGCACCCGAAAGCGCTTTTTTATGTGCCAACCTAACCAGAGTGACGGGAGCGGCACCATTCAGAAAAAGTGCTCAGCTCGTCGAGAAAATGCGATTTAAGCAATAAAATTAAAAATGCTTATAAAACATAAACCAAACGCTGTAAATGGTAATTTCTTAATGCGCGGTGATAAACTCGGCACTCTGAAGCACCCGAGAGCGCTTTTTTATATGCCAACCTAACCAGAGTGACGGGAGCGGCACCATTCAGAAAAAGTGCTCAGCTCGTCGAGAAAATGCGATTTAAGCAATAAAATTAAAAATGCTTATAAAACATAAACCAAACGCTGTAGATGGTAATTTCTTAATGCGCGGTGATAAACTCGGCACTCTGAAGCACCCGAGAGCGCTTTTTTATATGCCAACCTAACCAGAGTGACGGGAGCGGCACCGTTCAGAAAAAGTGCTCAGCTCGTCGAGAAAATGCGATTTAAGCAATAAAATTAAAAATGCTTATAAAACATAAACCAAACGTTGTAGATGGTCATTTCTTAATGCGCAGTAATAAACTCAGCACTCTGAAGCACCCGAGAGCGCTTTTTCATATGCCAACCTAACCAAAGTGAAGGGAGCGGCACCATTCAGAAAAAGTGCTCAGCTCGTCGAGGAAATGCGATTTAAGCAATAAAATTAAAAAGGCTTATAAAACATAAACCAAACGCTGTAGATGGTCATTTCTTAATGCGCAGTAATAAACTCGGCACTGTGAAGCACCCGAGAGCACTTTTTTATATGCCAACCGCAGAGTGACGGGAGCGGCACCATTCAGAAAAAGTGCTCAGCTCGTCGAGAAAATGCGATTTAAGCAATAAAATTAAAAATGCTTATAAAACATAAACCAAACGCTGTAGATTGTAATTTCTTCATGCGCAGTGATAAACTCGGCACTCTGAAGCACCCGAGAGCGCTTTTTTATATGCCAACCTAACAAGAGTGACGGGAGCGGCACCATTCAGAAAAAGTGCTCAGCTCGTCGAGAAAATGCGATTTAAGCAATAAAATTAAAAATGCTTATAAAACATAAACCAAACGTTGTAGATGGTCATTTCTTCATGCGCAGTGATAAACTCGACACTCTGAAGCACCCGAGAGCGCTTTTTTATATGCCAACCTAACCAGAGTGACGGGAGCGGCACCATTCTGAAAAAGTGCTCAGCTCGTCGAGAAAATGCGATTTAAGCAATAAAATTCAAAATGCTTATAAAACATAAACCAAACGCTGTAGATGGTAATTTCTTCATGCGCAGTGATAAACTCGGCACTCTGAAGCACCCGAGAGCGCTTTTTTATATGCCAACCTAACCAGAGTGACGGGAGCGGCACCGTTCAGAAAAAGTGCTCAGCTCGTCGAGAAAATGCGATTTAAGCAATAAAATTAAAAATGCTTATAAAACATAAACCAAACGTTGTAGATGGTCATTTCTTAATGCGCAGTAATAAACTCGGCACTCTGAAGCACCCGAGAGCGCTTTTTTATATGCCAACCTAACCAGAGTGACGGGAGCGGCACCATTCAGAAAAAGTGCTCAGCTCGTCGAGAAAATGCGATTTAAGCAATAAAATTAAAAATGCTTATAAAACATAAACCAAACGCTGTAGATGGTAATTTCTTCATGCGCAGTGATAAACTCGGCACTCTGAAGCACCCGAGAGCGCTTTTTTATATGCCAACCTAACCAGAGTGATGGGAGCGGCACCGTTCAGAAAAAGTGCTCAGCTCGTCGAGAAAATGCGATTTAAGCAATAAAATTAAAAATGCTTATAAAACATCAACCAAACGCTGTAGATGGTAATTTCTTCATGCGCAGTGATAAACTCGGACCTCTGAAGCACCCGAGAGCGCTTTTTTATATGCCAACCTAACTAGAGTGACGGGAGCGGCACCGTTCAGAAAAAGTGCTCAGCTCGTCGAGAAAATGCGATTTAAGCAATAAAGTTAAAAATGCTTATAAAACATAAACCAAACGTTGTAGATGGTCATTTCTTAATGCGCAGTGATAAACTCGGCACTCTGAAGCACCCGAGAGCGCTTTTTTATATGCCAATTCCTAACCAGAGTGCCGGGAGCGGCACCGTTCAGAAAAAGTGCTCAGCTCGTCGAGAAAATGCGATTTAAGCAATAAAATTAAAAATGCTTATAAAACATAAACCAAACGTTGTAGATGGTCATTTCTTAATGCGCAGTAATAAACTCGGCACTCTGAAGCACCCGAGAGCGCTTTTTTATATGCCAACCTAACCAGAGTGACGGGAGCGGCACCATTCAGAAAAAGTGCTCAGCTCGTCGAGAAAATGCGATTTAAGCAATAAAATTAAAAATGCTTATAAAACATAAACCAAACGCTGTAGATGGTAATTTCTTCATGCGCAGTAATAAACTCGGCACTCTGAAGCATCCGAGAGCGCTTTTTTATATGCCAACCTAACCAGAGTGACGGGAGCGGCACCGTTCAGAAAAAGTGCTCAGCTCGTCGAGAAAATGCGATTTAAGCAATAAAATTAAAAATGCTTATAAAACATAAACCAAACGTTGTAGATGGTCATTTCTTAATGCGCAGTAATAAACTCGGCACTCTGAAGCACCCGAGAGCGCTTTTTTATATGCCAACCTAACCAAAGTGACGGGAGCGGCACCATTCAGAAAAAGTGCTCAGCTCGTCGAGAAAATGCGATTTAAGCAATAAAATTAAAAATGCTTATAAAACATAAACCAAACGCTGTAGATGGTAATTTCTTCATGCGCAGTGATAAACTCGGCACTCTGAAGCACCCGAGAGCGCTTTTTTATATGCCAACCTAACCAGAGTGACGGGAGCGGCACCGTTCAGAAAAAGTGCTCAGCTCGTCGAGAAGATGCGATTTAAGCAATAAAATTAAAAATGCTTATAAAACATAAACCAAACGTTGTAGATGGTCATTTCTTAATGCGCAGTAATAAACTCGGCACTCTGAAGCACCCGAGAGCGCTTTTTTATATGCCAACCTAACCAGAGTGACGGGAGCGGCACCGTTCAGAAAAAGTGCTCAGCTCGTCGAGAGAATCCGATTTAAGCAATAAAGTTAAAAATGCTTATAAAACATAAACCAAACGTTGTAGATGGTCATTTCTTAATGCGCAGTAATAAACTCGGCACTCTGAAGCACCCGAGAGCGCTTTTTTATATGCCAACCTAACCAGAGTGACGGGAGTGGCACCATTCAGAAAAAGTGCTCAGCTCAAAGAGAAAATGCGATTTAAGCAATAAAATTAAAAATGCTTATAAAACATAAACCAAACGCTGTAGATGGTAATTTCTTCATGCGCAGTGCTAAACTCGGACCTCTGAAGCACCCGAGAGCGCTTTTTTATATGCCAACCAAACCAGAGTGACGGGAGCGGCACCGTTCAGAAAAAGTGCTCAGCTCGTCGAGAAAATGCGATTTAAGCAATAAAGTTAAAAATGCTTATAAAACATAAACCAAACGTTGTAGATGGTCATTTCTTAATGCGCAGTAATAAACTCGGCACTCTGAAGCACCCGAGAGCGCTTTTTTATATGCCAATTCCTAACCAGAGTGCCGGGAGCGGCACCGTTCAGAAAAAGTGCTCAGCTCGTCGAGAAAATGCGATTTAAGCAATAAAATCAAAAATGCTTATAAAACATAAACCAAACGTTGTAGATGGTCATTCCTTAATGCGCAGTAATAAACTCGGCACTCTGAAGCACCCGAGAGCGCTTTTTTATATGCCAACCTAACCAGAGTGACGGGAGCGGCACCATTCAGAAAAAGTGCTCAGCTCGTCGAGAAAATGCGATTTAAGCAATAAAATTAAAAATGCTTATAAAACATAAACCAAACGTTGTAGATGGTCATTTCTTAATGCACAGTAATAAACTCGGCACTCTGAAGCACCCGAGAGCGCTTTTTTATATGCCAACCTAACCAGAGTGACGGGAGCGGCACCGTTCAGAAAAAGTGCTCAGCTCGTCGAGAAAATGCGATTTAAGCAATAAAATTAAAAATGCTTATAAAACATAAACCAAACGTTGTAGATGGTCATTTCTTAATGCGCAGTAATAAACTCGGCACTCTGAAGCACCCGAGAGCGCTTTTTTATATGCCAACCTAACCAGAGTGACAGGAGCGGCACCGTTCAGAAAAAGTGCTCAGCTCGTCGAGAAAATGCGATTTAAGCAATAAAATTTAAAATGCTTATAAAACATAAACCAAACGTTGTAGGTGGTTATTTCTTAATGCGCGGTGATAAACTCGGCACTCTAAAGCACCCAAGAGCGCTTTTTTATATGCCAACCTAACCAGAGTGACGGGAGCGGCACCATTCAGAAAAAGTGCTCAGCTCATCGAGAAATTGCGATTTAAGCAATAAAATTAAAAATGCTTATAAAACATTAACCAAACGTTGTAGATGGTAATTTCTTCATGAGCAGTGATAAATTCGGGACTCTGAAGCACCCAAGAGCGCTTTTTTCTATGCCAACCTAACCAGATTGACGGGAGCGGCACCATTCAGAAAGTGCTCAGCTCGTCGAGAAAATGGGATTTAAGCAATAAAATTAAAAGAGCTAATAAAACATAAACCAAACGTTGTAGGTGGTAATTTCTTCATGCGCAGTGATAAACTCGGCACTCTGAAGCACCCGAGAGCGCTTTTTTATATGCCAACCTAACCAGAATGATGGGAGCGGCACCATTCAGAAAAAGTGCTCAGCTCGTCGAGAAAATGAGATTTAAGCAATAAAATTAAAAAATCTTATAAAACATAAACCAAACGTTGCAGGTGGTCATTTCTTAATGCGCGGTGATAAACTCGGCACTCTAAAGCACCCGAGAGCGTTTTTTTCGATGCCAACCTAACCAGAGTGACGGGAGCCGCACAATTCAGAAAAAGTGCTCAGCTCGCCGAGAAAATGCGATTTAAGCAATAAAATTAAAAATTCTTATAAAACATAAAACAAACGTTGTAGATGGTCATTTCTTCATGAGCAGTGATAAACTCGGGACTCTGAAGCACCCAAGAGCGCTTTTTTCTATGCCAACCTAACCAGAGTGACGGGAGCGGCACCATTCAGAAAAAGTGCTCAGCTCGTCGAGAAAAAGCGATTTAAGCAATAAAATTAAAAGAGTTAATAAAACATAAACCAAACGTTGTAGGTGGTAATTTCTTCATGCGCAGTGATAAACTCGGCACTCTGAAGCACCCGAGAGCGTTTTTTTCGATGCCAACCTAACCAGAATGACGGGAGCGGCACCATTCAGAAAAAGTGCTCAGCTCGTCGAGAAAATGAGATTTAAGCAATAAAATTAAAAATGCTTATAAAACATAAACCAAACGTTGCAGGTGGTCATTTCTTCTTGCGCAGTGATAAACTCGGCACTCTAAAGCACCCGAGAGCGCTTTTTTATATGCCAACCTAACCAGAGTGACGGGAGCGGCACAATTCAGAAAAAGCGCTCAGCTCGCCGAGAAAATGCGATTCAAGCAATAAAATTAAAAATTCTTATAAAACATAAAACAAACGTTGTAGATGGTCATTTCTTCATGAGCAGTGATAAACTCGGGACTCTGAAGCACCCAAGAGCGCTTTTTTCTATGCCAACCTAACCAGAGTGACGGGAGCGGCACCATTCAGAAAAAGTGCTCAGCTCGTCGAGAAAAAGCGATTTAAGCAATAAAATCAAAAAAGCTAATAAAACATAAACCAAACGTTGTAGGTGGTAATTTCTTCATGCGCAGTGATAAACCCGGCAGTCTGAAGCACCCGAGAGCGCTTTTTCATATGCCAACCTAACCAGAGTGACGGGAGCGGCACAATTCAGAAAAAGTGCTCAGCTCGTCGAGAAAATGCGATTTAAGCAATAAAATTAAAAATGCTCATAAAACATAAACCAAACGTTGGAGGTGGTCATTTCTTAATGCGCAGTAATAAACTCGGCACTCTAAAGCACCCGAGAGCGTTTTTTTCGATGCCAACCTAACCAGAGTGACGGGAGCGGCACAATTCAGAAAAAGTGCTCAGCTCGCCGAGAAAATGCGATTTAAGCAATAAAATTAAAAATGCTTATAAAACATAAACCAAACGTTGGAGGTGGTCATTTCTTCATGCGCAGTGATAAACTCGGCACTCTAAAGCACCCGAGAGCGTTTTTTTCGATGCCAACCTAACCAGAGTGACGGGAGCGGCACAATTCAGAAAAAGCGCTCAGCTCGCCGAGAAAATGCGATTTAAGCAATAAAATTAAAAATGCTTATAAAACATAAACCAAACGTTGGAGGTGGTCATTTCTTCATGCGCATTGATAAACTCGGCACTCTAAAGCACCCGAGAGCGTTTATTTCGTTGCCAACCTAACCAGAGTCACGGGAGCGGCACAATTCAGAAAAAGCGCTCAGCTCGCCGAGAAAATGCGATTTAAGCAATAAAATTTAAAATGCTTATAAAACATAAACCAAACGTTGGAGGTGGTCATTTCTTCATGCGCAGTGATTAACTCGGCACTCTAAAGCACCCGAGAGCGTTTTTTTCGATGCCAACCTAACCAGAGTGACGGGAGCCGCACAATTCAGAAAAAGTGCTCAGCTCGCCGAGAAAATGCGATTTAAGCAATAAAATTAAAAATGCTTATAAAACATAAACCAAACGTTGGAGGTGGTCATTTCTTCATGCGCAGTGATAAACTCGGCACTCTAAAGCACCCGAGAGCGTTTTTTTCGATGCCAACCTAACCAGAGTGACGGGAGCGGCACAATTCAGAAAAAGTGCTCAGCTCGCCGAGAAAATGCGATTTAAGCAATAAAACTAAAAATGCTTATAAAACATAAACCAAACGTTGGAGGTGGTCATTTCTTCATGCGCAGTGAATAACTCGGCACTCTAAAGCACCCGAGAGCGTTTTTTTCGATGCCAACCTAACCAGAGTGACGGGAGCGGCACAATTCAGAAAAAGTGCTCAGCTCGCCGAGAAAATGCGATTTAAGCAATAAAATTAAAAATGCTTATAAAACATAAACCAAACGTTGGAGGTGGTCATTTCTTCATGCGCAGTGAATAACTCGGCACTCTAAAGCACCCGAGAGCGTTTTTTTCGATGCCAACCTAACCAGAGTGACGGGAGCGGCACAATTCAGAAAAAGTGCTCAGCTCGCCGAGAAAATGCGATTTAAGCAATAAAATTAAAAATGCTCATAAAACATAAACCAAACGTTGGAGGTGGTCATTTCTTCATGCGCAGTGATAAACTCGGCACTCCAAAGCACCCGAGAGCGTTTTTTTCGATGCCAACCTAACCAGAGTGACGGGAGCGGCACAATTCAGAAAAAGTGCTCAGCTCGCCGAGAAAATGCGATTTAAGCAATAAAACTAAAAATGCTTATAAAACATAAACCAAACGTTGGAGGTGGTCATTTCTTCATGCGCAGTGAATAACTCGGCACTCTAAAGCACCCGAGAGCGTTTTTTTCGATGCCAACCTAACCAGAGTGACGGGAGCCGCACAATTCAGAAAAAGTGCCCAGCTCGCCGAGAAAATGCGATTTAAGCAATAAAATTAAAAATGCTTATAAAACATAAACCAAACGTTGGAGGTGGTCATTTCTTCATGCGCAGTGAATAACTCGGCACTCTAAAGCACCCGAGAGCCTTTTTTTCGATGCCAACCTGAGTGACGGGAGCGGCACAATTCAGAAAAAGCGCTCAGCTCGCCGAGAAAATGCGATTTAAGCAATAAAATTAAAAATGCTTATAAAACATAAACCAAACGTTGGAGGTGGTCATTTCTTCATGCGCAGTGATAAACTCGGCACTCTAAAGCACCCAAGAGCGTTTTTTTCGATGCCAACCTAACCAGAGTGACGGGAGCGGAACAATTCAGAAAAAGTGCTCAGCTCGCCGAGAAAATGCGATTTAAGCAATAAAATTAAAAATGTTTATAAAACATAAACCAAACGTTGGAGGTGGTCATTTCTTCATGCGCAGTGAATAACTCGGCACTCTAAAGCACCCGAGAGCGTTTTTTTCGATGCCAACCTAACCAGAGTGACGGGAGCGGCACAATTCAGAAAAAGTGCTCAGCTCGCCGAGAAAATGCGATTTAAGCAATAAAATTAAAAATGCTTATAAAACATAAACCAAACGTTGGAGGTGGTCATTTCTTAATGCGCAGTAATAAACTCGGCACTCTAAAGCACCCGAGAGCGTTTTTTTCGATGCCAACCTAACCAGAGTGACGGGAGCGGCACAATTCAGAAAAAGTGCTCAGCTCGCCGAGAAAATGCGATTTAAGCAATAAAATTAAAAATGCTTATAAAACATAAACCAAACGTTGGAGGTGGTCATTTCTTCATGCGCAGCGATAAACTCGGCACTCTAAAGCACCCGAGAGCGTTTTTTTCGATGCCAACCTAACCAGAGTGACGGGAGCGGCACAATTCAGAAAAAGCGCTCAGCTCGCCGAGAAAATGCGATTTAAGCAATAAAATTAAAAATGCTTATAAAACATAAACCAAACGTTGAAGATGGTCATTTCTTCATGCGCAGTGATAAACTCGGCACTCTAAAGCCCCCGAGAGCGTTTTTTTCGATGCCAACCTAACCAGAGTGACGGGAGCGGCACAATTCAGAAAAAGCGCTCAGCTCGCCGAGAAAATGCGATTTAAGCAATAAAATTAAAAATGCTCATAAACCAAACGTTGGAGGTGGTCATTTCTTCATGCGCAGTGATAAACTCGGCACTCTAAAGCACCCGAGAGCGTTTTTTTCGATGCCAACCTAACCAGAGTGACGGGAGCGGCACAATTCAGAAAAAGCGCTCAGCTCGCCGAGAAAATGCGATTTAAGCAATAAAATTAAAAATTCTTATAAAACATAAACCAAACGTTGGAGGTGGTCATTTCTTCGTGCGCAGTGAATAACTCGGCACTCTAAAGCACCCGAGAGCGTTTTTTTCGATGCCAACCTAACCAGAGTGACGGGAGCGGCACAATTCAGAAAAAGTGCTCAGCTCGCCGAGAAAATGCGATTTAAGCAATAAAATTAAAAATGCTTATAAAACATAAACCAAACGTTGGAGGTGGTCATTTCTTAATGCGCAGTAATAAACTCGGCACTCTAAAGCACCCGAGAGCGTTTTTTTCGATGCCCACCTAACCAGAGTGACGGGAGCGGCACAATTCAGAAAAAGTGCTCAGCTCGCCGAGAAAATGCGATTTAAGCAATAAAATTAAAAATGCTTATTAAACATAAACCAAACGTTGGAGGTGGTCATTTCTTCATGCGCAGTGAATAACTCGGCACTCTAAAGCACCCGAGAGCGTTTTTTTCGATGCCAACCTAACCAGAGTGACGGGAGCGGCACAATTCAGAAAAAGCGCTCAGCTCGCCGAGAAAATGCGATTTAAGCAATAAAATTAAAAATGCTTATAAAACATAAACCAAACGTTGGATGTGGTCATTTCTTCATGCGCAGTGATAAACTCGGCACTCTAAAGCACCCAAGAGCGTTTTTTTCGATGCCAACCTAACCAGAGTGACGGGAGCGGCACAATTCAGAAAAAGCGCTCAGCTCGCCGAGAAAATGCGATTTAAGCAATAAAATTAAAAATGCTTATGAAACATAAACCAAACGTTGGAGGTGGTCATTTCTTCATGCGCAGTGATAAACTCGGCACTCTAAAGCACCCGAGAGCGTTTTTTTCGATGCCAACCTAACCAGAGTGACGGGATCGGCACAATTCAGAAAAAGTGCTCAGCTCGCCGAGAAAATGCGATTTAAGCAATAAAATTAAAAATGCTTATAAAACATAAACCAAACGTTGGAGGTGGTCATTTCTTCACGCGCAGTGATAAACTCGGCACTCTAAAGCACCCGAGAGCGTTTTTTTCGATGCCAACCTAACCAGAGTGACGGAAGCGGCACAATTCAGAAAAAGCGCTCAGCTCGCCGAGAAAATGCGATTTAAGCAATAAAATTAAAAATGCTTATAAAACATAAACCAAACGTTGAAGGTGGTCATTTCTTCATGCGCAGTGATAAACTCGGCACTCTAAAGCCCCCGAGAGCGTTTTTTTCGATGCCAACCTAACCAGAGTGACGGGAGCGGCACAATTCAGAAAAAGCGCTCAGCTCGCCGAGAAAATGCGATTTAAGCAATAAAATTAAAAATGCTCATAAACCAAACGTTGGAGGTGGTCATTTCTTCATGCGCAGTGATAAACTCGGCACTCTAAAGCACCCGAGAGCGTTTTTTTCGATACCAACCTAACCAGAGTGACGGGAGCGGCACAATTCAGAAAAAGCGCTCAGCTCGCCGAGAAAATGCGATTTAAGCAATAAAATTAAAAATTCTTATAAAACATAAACCAAACGTTGGAGGTGGTCATTTCTTCGTGCGCAGTGAATAACTCGGCACTCTAAAGCACCCGAGAGCGTTTTTTTCGATGCCAAACTAACCAGAGTGACGGGAGCGGCACAATTCAGAAAAAGTGCTCAGCTCGCCGAGAAAATGCGATTTAAGCAATAAAATTAAAAATGCTTATAAAACATAAACCAAACGTTGGAGGTGGTCATTTCTTAATGCGCAGTAATAAACTCGGCACTCTAAAGCACCCGAGAGCGTTTTTTTCGATGCCAACCTAACCAGAGTGACGGGAGCGGCACAATTCAGAAAAAGTGCTCAGCTCGCCGAGAAAATGCGATTTAAGCAATAAAATTAAAAATGCTTATTAAACATAAACCAAACGTTGGAGGTGGTCATTTCTTCATGCGCAGTGAATAACTCGGCACTCTAAAGCACCCGAGAGCGTTTTTTTCGATGCCAACCTAACAGAGTGACGGGAGCGGCACAATTCAGAAAAAGCGCTCAGCTCGCCGAGAAAATGCGATTTAAGCAATAAAATTAAAAATGCTTATAAAACATAAACCAAACGTTGGAGGTGGTCATTTCTTCATGCGCAGTGATAAACTCGGCACTCTAAAGCACCCAAGAGCGTTTTTTTCGATGCCAACCTAACCAGAGTGACGGGAGCGGCACAATTCAGAAAAAGCGCTCAGCTCGCCGAGAAAATGCGATTTAAGCAATAAAATTAAAAATGCTTATGAAACATAAACCAAACGTTGGAGGTGGTCATTTCTTCATGCGCAGTGATAAACCCGGCACTCTAAAGCACCCGAGAGCGTTTTTTTCGATGCCAACCTAACCAGAGTGACGGGAGCGGCACAATTCAGAAAAAGTGCTCAGCTCGCCGAGAAAATGCGATTTAAGCAATAAAATTAAAAATGCTTATAAAACAAAAACCAAACGTTGGAGGTGGTCATTTCTTCATGCGCAGTGAATAACTCGGCACTCTAAAGCACCCGAGAGCGTTTTTTTCGATGCCAACCTAACCAGAGTGACGGGAGCGGCACAATTCAGAAAAAGTGCTCAGCTCGCCGAGAAAATGCGATTTAAGCAATAAAATTAAAAATGCTTATAAAACATAAACCAAACGTTGGAGGTGGTCATTTCTTAATGCGCAGTAATAAACTCGGCACTCTAAAGCACCCGTGAGCGTTTTTTTCGATGCCAACCTAACCAGAGTGACGGGAGCGGCACAATTCAGAAAAAGTGCTCAGCTCGCCGAGAAAATGCGATTTAAGCAATACAATTAAAAATGCTTATAAAACATAAACCAAACGTTGGAGGTGGTCATTTCTTCATGCGCAGTGATAAACTCGGCACTCTAAAGCACCCGAGAGCGTTTTTTTCGATGCCAACCTAACCAGAGTGACGGGAGCGGCACAATTCAGAAAAAGTGCTCAGCTCGCCGAGAAAATGCGATTTAAGCAATAAAATTAAAAATGCTTATTAAACATAAACCAAACGTTGGAGGTGGTCATTTCTTCATGCGCAGTGATAAACTCGGCACTCTAAAGCACCCGAGAGCGTTTTTTTCGATGCCAACCTAACCAGAGTGACGGGAGCGGCACAATTCAGAAAAAGTGCTCAGCTCGCCGAGAAAATGCGATTTAAGCAATAAAATTAAAAATGCTTATTAAACATAAACCAAACGTTGGAGGTGGTCATTTCTTCATGCGCAGTGATAAACTCGGCACTCTAAAGCACCCGAGAGCGTTTTTTTCGATGCCAACCTAACCAGAGTGACGGGAGCGGCACAATTCAGAAAAAGTGCTCAGCTCGCCGAGAAAATGCAATTTAAGCAATAAAACTAAAAATGCTTATAAAACATAAACCAAACGTTGGAGGTGGTCATTTCTTCATGCGCAGTGAATAACTCGGCACTCTAAAGCACCCGAGAGCGTTTTTTTCGATGCCAACCTAACCAGAGTGACGGGAGCGGCACAATTCAGAAAAAGTGCTCAGCTCGCCGAGAAAATGCGATTTAAGCAATAAAATTAAAAATGCTTATAAAACATAAACCAAACGTTGGAGGTGGTGATTTCTTCATGCGCAGTGATAAACTCGGCACTCTAAAGCACCCGAGAGCGTTTTTTTCGATGCCAACCTAACCAGAGTGACGGGAGCGGCACAATTCAGAAAAAGCGCTCAGCTCGCCGAGAAAATGCGATTTAAGCAATAAAATTAAAAATGCTTATAAAACATAAACCAAACGTTGGAGGTGGTCATTTCTTCATGCGCAGTGATAAACTCGGCACTCTAAAGCACCCGAGAGCGTTTTTTTCGATGCTAACCTAACCAGAGTGACGGGAGCGGCACAATTCTGTTTATCTGATTGCAAATGGTGACACGTCCAAAGTCGAACGTCTTTCACATTTGTGTCGCGATTGCTTCAGTGGTGATATTGTGACTGTGGCTCGTTTCATTCCTGTCAATGGAGCACATCCGACTTCCTAAGGTAACCGCAAATCCACGGCGGAAGTAATCTGGGGAGAGGACGCTGGCGCTGCTTGTTCGCCGCTTCTCCACCAGAATTAGTTTAGTTTTAGTGTTTTTATTTATTTATTTTTTAGCCATTATTAAGTTTAGTTTTTAGCTTCTAGTTTTAGTGTGCAGTGCGCCTGGACCGCGGCGAACCTCCACAGAGCCGGCTACCTACTACGGCGCGCCCACCCCACCACTCCCCGCCAAGGCATCCTGGCTAGGCTAGCCAATGGCTAACACTCAAGTTCAGTGTTCTCCAACCGGCACTATATTAACTTACTCCATCCCCCGCTTGCTGGAGCTGAGTAATCACACCATTCCAGGGTGTGTCTCAGTCATCAAACAACTTGGACTTCTCCGCAGACCACGTTACATCCACAGAAGCACCCGTCGTAACTTTGTTTTCTCCCAACCCGTCCATAACAGTGTACCATCCATCTGCTCCTCCTGCGCCCGACACCCCGTCGCAAGTAAAACACGTCATCAGATACCTGGCGCACTTGGATCTTATCTTAGCAACCATGCGGGGCTGCAGTACTCCAGGTGGCCTGGAAAACATGGTGCGGACTCTACTCCTACACGGAGCGGACTCCGACACAAGACGGACACCGGGTCGCCGGGAAAACACGGAGTGTTATTTTCTCCACTACGGAACGGACACCAACACGGAGTGGATCTTACTCCAACCCAGAGTGGATTGCACTGCATGCGGCACAGAAAACGTGGAGTGGATTTCTCTCTACTTCGCCCCCTACCTAAACACAGCCCCACAGCCACAATCAAAATGGATCTCCTCAACATCCAAGCACTCACCCGTAAATCATCATTTATTCACGACCTCATCCTGGACAAAGGCCTAGACATAATGTGCCTGACTGAGACCTGGCAACCACCTGATGTCTATCAATCCCTCAATGAAGCCTGTCCCTCTGGTTATAGATACATAACTAAACCTCGCAGCATTGGCCGTGGCGGTGGCCTGGCTGTACTCCACCGTCTTGATCTAGAGCTGTCCCCCCTCCCTCTACCTGATCACTCCTCATTCGAATCCCTTGCATTCAAATGTAAACCTCCATATCCCATCACAGTTTTACTTATTTACCGCCCTCCTAAACCAAACTCCTCTTTCATTCCAGAACTACACGATCTACTCACTACCCTCTGTACCTCCACTTCCTCTAATCTAATCATACTGGGTGATGTTAACATCCACGTCGACACCCCCTCCAGCCCCCCTGCCTCTGACCTGTTGCAACTATTGGACTGTTTACACCTCACCCAATATGTAAATGTCCCCACACATGACAAAGGGCATACACTTGACCTTGTCATCTCCTCATCGGCAATAAGCAACCTGCAAGTTCTCGAGGTCGGTGTGTCTGACCACAAACTTATTCAAATGGAACTTCCTTTCCCACGCCCCCACTCCAAACCCAAGCGGCAAATCTCATTCAGAAATTTCAAAAACATCAATCAAGACACTATAGCACAGGACCTCCAGTTTCTCTCCTCCTCCTCTGCAACCTTTACATCAGTCAGCAAGGCAGTGGACCATTACAATAACTCTTTGGCCAAACTTCTAAGTATCCATGCCCCCCAAAAAACCAAAACAGTCACTTTTTCACACTCAGCCCCCTGGTACACCAGTGAGCTGCGTCTGTTGAAGTCAACTGGGCGCATCCTGGAGCGTCGTCTTAAAGCCTCAGGACTGACCGTGCACAAACAGGCCTACAAAGAACACCAGAAGGCCTACTCAAAAGCCCTTGGGACTGCACGTGCCCAGTTCTATTCCAATATCATAAACAATACCCCTGGAAACTCAAAACAACTCTTTTCAACCATCAACCACTTTCTCAAACCACCTCACACCACTCCAACAGAATCCTCAGAGGTAGTGTGCAATAACTTTATGACCTTTTTTACCGCTAAGGTTAACAACATCCGCACCCAGCTCCTCTCCTCTTCTGGCCCCACCACTTCACCTCCTCCCCCCTTCCTTCCACCCGGGACAGTCCAGCCTCTCCGCTGCTTCTCTCCTATCTTGCAGTCGGAGGTAGAGGACATCATCAAAAAGATGAAACCCTCCACATGTGCCCTGGACCCTTTCCCCACAGCCCTCATTAAACAACAAACCTCAGCCATTAGTCCCCTAATAACCAATGTCATCAACCTCTCACTCCAGTCTGGCTCTGTACCCCCTGCACTGAAGACTGCCATTATTAACCCCCTGCTCAAAAAACCCTCGCTTGACCCGGACAACCTTGCCAACTACAGACCAATATCTAAACTCCCGTTCCTCTCCAAGGTTCTGGAAAAAGTGGTAGCTGCCCAACTTCACACTCACCTTACCCGCAATAACATCGCTGAGAAATTTCAATCCGGGTTCCGCTCTGGCCACAGCACTGAAACAGCACTTGTTAGGGTCACCAACGACCTTCTCATGGCTGCCGATGCAGGCTCCCCGTCACTTCTCATCCTGTTGGATCTGTCCGCTGCATTTGACACTGTCCACCACAATATCCTCCTTAACCAGCTTCACTCCACTGGATTCTCTGGCACTGCTCTAACCTGGCTTCAGTCCTACCTCTCAAACCGGACCGAGTACGTTTCCCTGGGGGGGAAAAAATCCGACACTCACACTGTCACCTCCGGTGTCCCCCAGGGATCTGTACTCGGTCCTACCCTCTTCACTCTCTACATACTACCCCTCGGCAATATAATCAGGAAGTTCGGCATCTCATTTCATTGCTATGCGGACGACACCCAGCTATACCTCAAACTTGACCCCCCGCCCTCCATAACCCAGCCTTCTCCATCTCCCTCATCCATCCTCTCCCTGTGTCTGGAGGAGATAAAGGCGTGGATGAATCTCAGCTTCCTGCAAGTTAACAGTGACAAAACCCAAGCCATGTTAATTGGCACTCCCCATCAGATCCATACCTGCCCAATAACAAGCATCTTATTCGCCGGTCTCACTATTCCCCTCTCAGCCACTGTCACCAACCTGGGTGTGAAACTGGACCCTCAACTCAACCTTGAGTCACACATAAAACACATCTGCAAAACCTCCTTCTTCCACCTCAGAAATATCTCCAAACTCCGCCCCACACTTACCCTGACGGATGCTGAGAAACTTGTCCACGCCTTTGTCTCCTCAAGGATAGACTATTGTAACGCACTCCTCATCGGGATCCCTAGCAAGAGCCTCCAGAGGCTTCAGTACATTCAAAACAGCGCTGCTAGGATCCTGATGGGGGTGCGGAAAAGCAATCACATCACACCCATCCTCCGTTCTCTGCACTGGCTCCCCATCAAATTCCGAATTGATTATAAGATCGCCCTCCTCACTCACCATTGTATCCTTGGACATGCTCCCCCATACCTCAAAGAACTCCTTGCCCCAAAACCTGCCACCCGAAGCCTCCGCTCATCCAATTCACACCTTCTCCACGTTCCTAAAACCAAGCTGCGCACCATGGGCGACCGAGCCTTCTGCTATACAGCCCCTACACTGTGGAACTCCCTCCCCGACCACCTAAGAGCACCCCAATCCACTGACTCTTTCAAAACTGGACTTAAAACTCACCTTTTTACCTTAGCATTTCCGTAATTTTTCCTCATATCTTGGTTGTCGTCCAGTTGTTCTAAACTTGTCCTTGTTTTGTTTTCTTGTTTTTTTATCTGCCATGTAGCACTTTGAGATTCCCCCAAATGTAAAGTGCGTTATAAATATAATTTATTATTATTATTATTATTAATTCAGAAAAAGCGCTCAGCTCGCCGAGAAAATGCGATTTAAGCAATAAAATTAAAAATGCTTATAAAACATAAACCAAACGTTGGAGGTGGTCATTTCTTCATGCGCAGTGATTAACTCGGCACTCTAAAGCACCCGAGAGCGTTTTTTTCGATGCCAACCTAACCAGAGTGACGGGAGCGGCACAATTCAGAAAAAGTGCTCAGCTCGCCGAGAAAATGCGATTTAAGCAATAAAATTAAAAATGCTTATAAAACATAAACCAAACGTTGGAGGTGGTCATTTCTTCATGCGCAGTGAATAACTCGGCACTCTAAAGCACCCGAGAGCGTTTTTTTCGATGCCAACCTAACCAGAGTGACGGGAGCGGCACAATTCAGAAAAAGTGCTCAGCTCGCCGAGAAAATGCGATTTAAGCAACAAAATTAAAAATGCTTATAAAACATAAACCAAACGTTGGAGGTGGTCATTTCTTCATGCGCAGTGAATAACTCGGCACTCTAAAGCACCCGAGAGCGTTTTTTTCGATGCCAACCTAACCAGAGTGACGGGAGCGGCACAATTCAGAAAACGTGCTCAGCTCGCCGAGAAAATGCGATTTAAGCAATAAAATTAAAAATGCTTATAAAACATAAACCAAACGTTGGAGGTGGTCATTTCTTCATGCGCAGTGATAAACTCGGCACTCTAAAGCACCCGAGAGCGTTTTTTTCGATGCCAACCTAACCAGAGTTACGGGAGCGGCACAATTCAGAAGAAGCGCTCAGCTCGCCGAGAAAATGCGATTTAAGCAATAAAATTAAAAATGCTTATAAAACATAAACCAAACGTTGGAGGTGGTCATTTCTTCATGCGCAGTGATAAACTCGGCACTCTAAAGCACCCGAGAGCGTTTTTTTCGATGCCAACCTAACCAGAGTGACGGGAGCGGCACAATTCAGAAAAAGCGCTCAGCTCGCCGAGAAAATGCGATTTAAGCAATACAATTAAAAATGCTTATAAAACATAAACCAAACGTTGGAGGTGGTCATTTCTTCATGCGCAGTGATAAACTCGGCACTCTAAAGCACCCGAGAGCGTTTTTTTCGATGCCAACCTAACCAGAGTGACGGGAGCGGCACAATTCAGAAAAAGTGCTCAGCTCGCCGAGAAAATGCGATTTAAGCAATAAAATTAATTTTTTTTATAAAACATAAACCAAACGTTGGAGGTGGTCATTTCTTCATGCGCAGTGAATAACTCGGCACTCTAAAGCACCCGAGAGCGTTTTTTTCGATGCCAACCTAACCAGAGTGACGGGAGCGGCACAATTCAGAAAAAGTGCTCAGCTCGCCGAGAAAATGCGATTTAAGCAATAAAATTAAAAATGCTCATAAACCAAACGTTGGAGGTGGTCATTTCTTCATGCGCAGTGATAAACTCGGCACTCTAAAGCACCCGAGAGCGTTTTTTTCGATGCCAACCTAACCAGAGTGACGGGAGCGGCACAATTCAGAAAAAACGCTCAGCTCGCCGAGAAAATGCGATTTAAGCAATAAAATTAAAAATGCTTATAAAACATAAACCAAACGTTGGAGGTGGACATTTCTTCATGCGCAGTGAATAACTCGGCAGTCTAAAGCACCCGAGAGCCTTTTTTTCGATGCCAACCTAACCAGAGTGACGGGAGCGGCACAATTCAGAAAAAGCGCTCAGCTCGCCGAGAAAATGCGATTTAAGCAATAAAATTAAAAATGCTTATAAAACATAAACCAAACGTTGGAGGTGGTCATTTCTTCATGCGCAGTGATAAACTCGGCACTCTAAAGCACCCGAGAGCGTTTTTTTCGATGCCAACCTAACCAGAGTGACGGGAGCGGCACAATTCAGAAAAAGATCTCAGCTCGCCGAGAAAATGCGATTTAAGCAATAAAATTAAAAATGCTTATAAAACATAAACCAAACGTTGGAGGTGGTGATTTCTTCATGCGCAGTGAATAACTCGGCACTCTAAAGCAACCGAGAGCGTTTTTTTCGATGCCAACCTAACCAGAGTTACGGGAGCGGCACAATTCAGAAAAAGTGCTCAGCTCGCCGAGAAAATGCGATTTAAGCAATAAAATTAAAAATGCTTATAAAACATAAACCAAACGTTGGAGGTGGTCATTTCTTCATGCACAGTGATAAACTCGGCACTCTAAAGCACCCGAGAGCGTTTTTTTCGATGCTAACCTAACCAGAGTGACGGGAGCGGCACAATTCAGAAAAAGCGCTCAGCTCGCCGAGAAAATGCGATTTAAGCAATAAAATTAAAAATGCTTATAAAACATAAACCAAACGTTGGAGGTGGTCATTTCTTCATGCGCAGTGATTAACTCGGCACTCTAAAGCACCCGAGAGCGTTTTTTTCGATGCCAACCTAACCAGAGTGACGGGAGCGGCACAATTCAGAAAAAGTGCTCAGCTCGCCGAGAAAATGCGATTTAAGCAATAAAATTAAAAATGCTTATAAAACATAAACCAAACGTTGGAGGTGGTCATTTCTTCATGCGCAGTGAATAACTCGGCACTCTAAAGCACCCGAGAGCGTTTTTTTCGATGCCAACCTAACCAGAGTGACGGGAGCGGCACAATTCAGAAAAAGTGCTCAGCTCGCCGAGAAAATGCGATTTAAGCAACAAAATTAAAAATGCTTATAAAACATAAACCAAACGTTGGAGGTGGTCATTTCTTCATGCGCAGTGAATAACTCGGCACTCTAAAGCACCCGAGAGCGTTTTTTTCGATGCCAACCTAACCAGAGTGACGGGAGCGGCACAATTCAGAAAACGTGCTCAGCTCGCCGAGAAAATGCGATTTAAGCAATAAAATTAAAAATGCTTATAAAACATAAACCAAACGTTGGAGGTGGTCATTTCTTCATGCGCAGTGATAAACTCGGCACTCTAAAGCACCCGAGAGCGTTTTTTTCGATGCCAACCTAACCAGAGTTACGGGAGCGGCACAATTCAGAAGAAGCGCTCAGCTCGCCGAGAAAATGCGATTTAAGCAATAAAATTAAAAATGCTCATAAACCAAACGTTGGAGGTGGTCATTTCTTCATGCGCAGTGATAAACTCGGCACTCTAAAGCACCCGAGAGCGTTTTTTTCGATGCCAACCTAACCAGAGTGACGGGAGCGGCACAATTCAGAAAAAACGCTCAGCTCGCCGAGAAAATGCGATTTAAGCAATAAAATTAAAAATGCTTATAAAACATAAACCAAACGTTGGAGGTGGACATTTCTTCATGCGCAGTGAATAACTCGGCAGTCTAAAGCACCCGAGAGCCTTTTTTTCGATGCCAACCTAACCAGAGTGACGGGAGCGGCACAATTCAGAAAAAGCGCTCAGCTCGCCGAGAAAATGCGATTTAAGCAATAAAATTAAAAATGCTTATAAAACATAAACCAAACGTTGGAGGTGGTCATTTCTTCATGCGCAGTGATAAACTCGGCACTCTAAAGCACCCGAGAGCGTTTTTTTCGATGCCAACCTAACCAGAGTGACGGGAGCGGCACAATTCAGAAAAAGATCTCAGCTCGCCGAGAAAATGCGATTTAAGCAATAAAATTAAAAATGCTTATAAAACATAAACCAAACGTTGGAGGTGGTCATTTCTTCATGCGCAGTGAATAACTCGGCACTCTAAAGCAACCGAGAGCGTTTTTTTCGATGCCAACCTAACCAGAGTGACGGGAGCGGCACAATTCAGAAAAAGTGCTCAGCTCGCCGAGAAAATGCGATTTAAGCAATAAAATTAAAAATGCTTATAAAACATAAACCAAACGTTGGAGGTGGTCATTTCTTAATGCGCAGTAATAAACTCGGCACTCTAAAGCACCCGAGAGCGTTTTTTTCGATGCCAACCTAACCAGAGTGACGGGAGCGGCACAATTCAGAAAAAGTGCTCAGCTCGCCGAGAAAATGCGATTTAAGCAATAAAATTAAAAATGCTTATAAAACATAAACCAAACGTTGGAGGTGGTCATTTCTTCATGCGCAGTGATAAACTCGGCACTCTAAAGCACCCGAGAGCGTTTTTTTCGATGCCAACCTAACCAGAGTGACGGGAGCGGCACAATTCAGAAAAAGCGCTCAGCTCGCCGAGAAAATGCGATTTAAGCAATAAAATTAAAAATGCTTATAAAACATAAACCAAACGTTGAAGGTGGTCATTTCTTCATGCGCAGTGATAAACTCGGCACTCTAAAGCACCCGAGAGCGTTTTTTTCGATGCCAACCTAACCAGAGTGACGGGAGCGGCACAATTCAGAAAAAGCGCTCAGCTCGCCGAGAAAATGCGATGTAAGCAATAAAATTAAAAATGCTCATAAACCAAACGTTGGAGGTGGTCATTTCTTCATGCGCAGTGATAAACTCGGCACTCTAAAGCACCCGTGAGCGTTTTTTTCGATGCCAACCTAACCAGAGTGACGGGAGCGGCACAATTCAGAAAAAGTGCTCAGCTCGCCGAGAAAATGCGATTTAAGCAATAAAATTAAAAATGCTTATAAAACATAAACCAAACGTTGGAGGTGGTCATTTCTTCATGCGCAGTGATAAACTCGGCACTCTAAAGCACCCGAGAGCGTTTTTTTCGATGCCAACCTAACCAGAGTGACGGGAGCGGCACAATTCAGAAAAAGTGCTCAGCTCGCCGAGAAAATGCGATTTAAGCAATAAAATTAAAAATGCTTATTAAACATAAACCAAACGTTGGAGGTGGTCATTTCTTCATGCGCAGTGATAAACTCGGCACTCTAAAGAACCCGAGAGCGTTTTTTTCGATGCCAACCTAACCAGAGTGACGGGAGCGGCACAATTCAGAAAAAGTGCTCAGCTCGCCGAGAAAATGCGATTTAAGCAATAAAATTAAAAATGCTTATTAAACATAAACCAAACGTTGGAGGTGGTCATTTCTTCATGCGCAGTGATAAACTCGGCACTCTAAAGCCCCCGAGAGCGTTTTTTTCGATGCCAACCTAACCAGAGTGACGGGAGCGGCACAATTCAGAAAAAGTGCTCAGCTCGCCGAGAAAATGCAATTTAAGCAATAAAACTAAAAATGCTTATAAAACATAAACCAAACGTTGGAGGTGGTCATTTCTTCATGCGCAGTGAATAACTCGGCACTCTAAAGCACCCGAGAGCGTTTTTTTCGATGCCAACCTAACCAGAGTGACGGGAGCGGCACAATTCAGAAAAAGTGCTCAGCTCGCCGAGAAAATGCGATTTAAGCAATAAAATTAAAAATGCTTATAAAACATAAACCAAACGTTGGAGGTGGTCATTTCTTCATGCGCAGTGATAAACTCGGCACTCTAAAGCACCCGAGAGCGTTTTTTTCGATGCCAACCTAACCAGAGTGACGGGAGCGGCACAATTCAGAAAAAGCGCTCAGCTCGCCGAGAAAATGCGATTTAAGCAATAAAATTAAAAATGCTTATAAAACATAAACCAAACGTTGGAGGTGGTCATTTCTTCATGCGCAGTGATAAACTCGGCACTCTAAAGCACCCGAGAGCGTTTTTTTCGATGCCAACCTAACCAGAGTGACGGGAGCGGCACAATTCAGAAAAAGCGCTCAGCTCGCCGAGAAAATGCGATTTAAGCAATAAAATTAAAAATGCTTATAAAACATAAACCAAACGTTGGAGGTGGTCATTTCTTCATGCGCAGTGATTAACTCGGCACTCTAAAGCACCCGAGAGCGTTTTTTTCGATGCCAACCTAACCAGAGTGACGGGAGCGGCACATTTCAGAAAAAGTGCTCAGCTCGCCGAGAAAATGCGATTTAAGCAATAAAATTAAAAATGCTTATAAAACATAAACCAAACGTTGGAGGTGGTCATTTCTTCATGCGCAGTGAATAACTCGGCACTCTAAAGCACCCGAGAGCGTTTTTTTCGATGCCAACCTAACCAGAGTGACGGGAGCGGCACAATTCAGAAAAAGTGCTCAGCTCGCCGAGAAAATGCGATTTAAGCAACAAAATTAAAAATGCTTATAAAACATAAACCAAACGTTGGAGGTGGTCATTTCTTCATGCGCAGTGAATAACTCGGCACTCTAAAGCACCCGAGAGCGTTTTTTTCGATGCCAACCTAACCAGAGTGACGGGAGCGGCACAATTCAGAAAAAGTGCTCAGCTCGCCGAGAAAATGCGATTTAAGCAATAAAATTAAAAATGCTTATAAAACATAAACCAAACGTTGGAGGTGGTCATTTCTTCATGCGCAGTGATAAACTCGGCACTCTAAAGCACCCGAGAGCGTTTTTTTCGATGCCAACCTAACCAGAGTTACGGGAGCGGCACAATTCAGAAGAAGCGCTCAGCTCGCCGAGAAAATGCGATTTAAGCAATAAAATTAAAAATGCTTATAAAACATAAACCAAACGTTGGAGGTGGTCATTTCTTCATGCGCAGTGATAAACTCGGCACTCTAAAGCACCCGAGAGCGTTTTTTTCGATGCCAACCTAACCAGAGTGACGGGAGCGGCACAATTCAGAAAAAGCGCTCAGCTCGCCGAGAAAATGCGATTTAAGCAATACAATTAAAAATGCTTATAAAACATAAACCAAACGTTGGAGGTGGTCATTTCTTCATGCGCAGTGATAAACTCGGCACTCTAAAGCACCCGAGAGCGTTTTTTTCGATGCCAACCTAACCAGAGTGACGGGAGCGGCACAATTCAGAAAAAGTGCTCAGCTCGCCGAGAAAATGCGATTTAAGCAATAAAATTAAAAATGCTTATAAAACATAAACCAAACGTTGGAGGTGGTCATTTCTTCATGCGCAGTGAATAACTCGGCACTCTAAAGCACCCGAGAGCGTTTTTTTCGATGCCAACCTAACCAGAGTGACGGGAGCGGCACAATTCAGAAAAAGTGCTCAGCTCGCCGAGAAAATGCGATTTAAGCAATAAAATTAAAAATGCTCATAAACCAAACGTTGGAGGTGGTCATTTCTTCATGCGCAGTGATAAACTCGGCACTCTAAAGCACCCGAGAGCGTTTTTTTCGATGCCAACCTAACCAGAGTGACGGGAGCGGCACAATTCAGAAAAAGTGCTCAGCTCGCCGAGAAAATGCGATTTAAGCAATAAAATTAAAAATGCTTATAAAACATAAACCAAACGTTGGAGGTGGTCATTTCTTAATGCGCAGTAATAAACTCGGCACTCTAAAGCACCCGAGAGCGTTTTTTTCGATGCCAACCTAACCAGAGTGACGGGAGCGGCACAATTCAGAAAAAGTGCTCAGCTCGCCGAGAAAATGCGATTTAAGCAATAAAATTAAAAATGCTTATAAAACATAAACCAAACGTTGGAGGTGGTCATTTCTTCATGCGCAGTGATAAACTCGGCACTCTAAAGCACCCGAGAGCGTTTTTTTCGATGCCAACCTAACCAGAGTGACGGGAGCGGCACAATTCAGAAAAAGCGCTCAGCTCGCCGAGAAAATGCGATTTAAGCAATAAAATTAAAAATGCTTATAAAACATAAACCAAACGTTGGAGGTGGTCATTTCTTCTTGCGCAGTGATAAACTCGGCACTCTAAAGCACCCGAGAGCGTTTTTTTCGATGCCAACCTAACCAGAGTGACGGGAGCGGCACAATTCAGAAAAAGCGCTCAGCTCGCCGAGAAAATGCGATTTAAGCAATAAAATTAAAAATGCTTATAAAACATAAACCAAACGTTGGAGGTGGTCATTTCTTCATGTGCAGTGATAAACTCGGCACTCTAAAGCACCCGAGAGCGTTTTTTTCGATGCCAACCTAACCAGAGTGACGGGAGCGGCACAATTCAGAAAAAGCGCTCAGCTCGCCGAGAAAATGCGATTTAAGCAATAAAATTAAAAATGCTTATAAAACATAAACCAAACGTTTGAGGTGGTCATTTCTTCATGCGCAGTGATAAACTCGGCACTCTAAAGCACCCGAGAGCGTTTTTTTCGATGCCAACCTAACCAGAGTGACGGGAGCGGCACAATTCAGAAAAAGTGCTCAGCTCGCCGAGAAAATGCGATTTAAGCAATAAAATTAAAAATGCTTATAAAACATAAACCAAACGTTGGAGGTGGTCATTTCTTAATGCGCAGTAATAAACTCGGCACTCTAAAGCACCCGTGAGCGTTTTTTTCGATGCCAACCTAACCAGAGTGACGGGAGCGGCACAATTCAGAAAAAGTGCTCAGCTCGCCGAGAAAATGCGATTTAAGCAATAAAATTAAAAATGCTTATAAAACATAAACCAAACGTTGGAGGTGGTCATTTCTTCATGCGCAGTGATAAACTCGGCACTCTAAAGCACCCGAGAGCGTTTTTTTCGATGCCAACCTAACCAGAGTGACGGGAGCGGCACAATTCAGAAAAAGCGCTCAGCTCGCCGAGAAAATGCGATTTAAGCAATAAAATTAAAAATGCTTATAAAACATAAACCAAACGTTGGAGGTGGTCATTTCTTCATGCGCAGTGATAAACTCGGCACTCTAAAGCACCCGAGAGCGTTTTTTTCGATGCCAACCTAACCAGAGTCACGGGAGCGGCACAATTCAGAAAAAGTGCTCAGCTCGCCGAGAAAATGCGATTTAAGCAATAAAATTAAAAATGCTTATAAAACATAAACCAAACGTTGGAGGTGGTCATTTCTTCATGCGCAGTGAATAACTCGGCACTCTAAAGCACCCGAGAGCGTTTTTTTCGATGCCAACCTAACCAGAGTGACGGGAGCGGCACAATTCAGAAAAAGTGCTCAGCTCGCCGAGAAAATGCGATTTAAGCAACAAAATTAAAAATGCTTATAAAACATAAACCAAACGTTGGAGGTGGTCATTTCTTCATGCGCAGTGAATAACTCGGCACTCTAAAGCACCCGAGAGCGTTTTTTTCGATGCCAACCTAACCAGAGTGACGGGAGCGGCACAATTCAGAAAACGTGCTCAGCTCGCCGAGAAAATGCGATTTAAGCAATAAAATTAAAAATGCTTATAAAACATAAACCAAACGTTGGAGGTGGTCATTTCTTCATGCGCAGTGATAAACTCGGCACTCTAAAGCACCCGAGAGCGTTTTTTTCGATGCCAACCTAACCAGAGTTACGGGAGCGGCACAATTCAGAAGAAGCGCTCAGCTCGCCGAGAAAATGCGATTTAAGCAATAAAATTAAAAATGCTTATAAAACATAAACCAAACGTTGGAGGTGGTCATTTCTTCATGCGCAGTGATAAACTTGGCACTCTAAAGCACCCGAGAGCGTTTTTTTCGATGCCAACCTAACCAGAGTGACGGGAGCGGCACAATTCAGAAAAAGCGCTCAGCTCGCCGAGAAAATGCGATTTAAGCAATACAATTAAAAATGCTTATAAAACATAAACCAAACGTTGGAGGTGGTCATTTCTTCATGCGCAGTGATAAACTCGGCACTCTAAAGCACCCGAGAGCGTTTTTTTCGATGCCAACCTAACCAGAGTGACGGGAGCGGCACAATTCAGAAAAAGCGCTCAGCTCGCCGAGAAAATGCGATTTAAGCAATAAAATTAAAAATGCTTATAAAACATAAACCAAACGTTGGAGGTGGTCATTTCTTAATGCGCAGTAATAAACTCGGCACTCTAAAGCACCCGTGAGCGTTTTTTTCGATGCCAACCTAACCAGAGTGACGGGAGCGGCACAATTCAGAAAAAGCGCTCAGCTCGCCGAGAAAATGCGATTTAAGCAATAAAATTAAAAATGCTTATAAAACATAAACCAAACGTTGAAGGTGGTCATTTCTTCATGCGCAGTGATAAACTCGGCACTCTAAAGCACCCGAGAGCGTTTTTTTCGATGCCAACCTAACCAGAGTGACGGGAGCGGCACAATTCAGAAAAAGCGCTCAGCTCGCCGAGAAAATGCGATTTAAGCAATAAAATTAAAAATGCTCATAAACCAAACGTTGGAGGTGGTCATTTCTTCATGCGCAGTGATAAACTCGGCACTCTAAAGCACCCGTGAGCGTTTTTTTCAATGCCAACCTAACCAGAGTGACGGGAGCGGCACAATTCAGAAAAAGTGCTCAACTCGCCGAGAAAATGCGATTTAAGCAATAAAATTAAAAATGCTCATAAAACATAAACCAAACGTTGGAGGTGGTCATTTCTTCATGCGCAGTGATAAACTCGGCACTCTAAAGCACCCGAGAGCGTTTTTTTCGATGCCAACCTAACCAGAGTGACGGGAGCGGCACAATTCAGAAAAAGCGCTCAGCTCGCCGAGAAAATGCGATTTAAGCAATAAAATTAAAAATGCTTATAAAACATAAACCAAACGTTGGAGGTAGTCATTTCTTCATGCGCAGTGATAAACTCGGCACTCTAAAGCACCCGAGAGCGTTTTTTTCGATGCCAACCTAACCAGAGTGACGGGAGCGGCACAATTCAGAAAAAGTGCTCAGCTCGCCGAGAAAATGCGATTTAAGCAATAAAATTAAAAATGCTTATAAAACATAAACCAAACGTTGGAGGTGGTCATTTCTTAATGCGCAGTAATAAACTCGGCACTCTAAAGCACCCGTGAGCGTTTTTTTCGATGCCAACCTAACCAGAGTGACGGGAGCGGCACAATTCAGAAAAAGTGCTCAGCTCGCCGAGAAAATGCGATTTAAGCAATAAAATTAAAAATGCTTATAAAACATAAACCAAACGTTGGAGGTGGTCATTTCTTCATGCGCAGTGATAAACTCGGCACTCTAAAGCACCCGAGAGCGTTTTTTTCGATGCCAACCTAACCAGAGTGACGGGAGCGGCACAATTCAGAAAAAGCGCTCAGCTCGCCGAGAAAATGCGATTTAAGCAATAAAATTAAAAATGCTTATAAAACATAAACCAAACGTTGGAGGTGGTCATTTCTTCATGCGCAGTGATAAACTCGGCACTCTAAAGCACCCGAGAGCGTTTTTTTCGATGCCAACCTAACCAGAGTGACGGGAGCGGCACAATTCAGAAAAAGTGCTCAGCTCGCCGAGAAAATGCGATTTAAGCAATAAAATTAAAAATGCTTATAAAACATAAACCAAACGTTGGAGGTGGTCATTTCTTCATGCGCAGTGAATAACTCGGCACTCTAAAGCACCCGAGAGCGTTTTTTTCGATGCCAACCTAACCAGAGTGACGGGAGCCGCACAATTCAGAAAAAGTGCTCAGCTCGCCGAGAAAATGCGATTTAAGCAATAAAATTAAAAATGCTTATAAAACATAAACCAAACGTTGGAGGTGGTCATTTCTTCATGCGCAGTGATAAACTCGGCACTCTAAAGCACCCGAGAGCGTTTTTTTCGATGCCAACCTAACCAGAGTGACGGGAGCGGCACAATTCAGAAAAAGTGCTCAGCTCGCCGAGAAAATGCGATTTAAGCAATAAAACTAAAAATGCTTATAAAACATAAACCAAACGTTGGAGGTGGTCATTTCTTCATGCGCAGTGAATAACTCGGCACTCTAAAGCACCCGAGAGCGTTTTTTTCGATGCCAACCTAACCAGAGTGACGGGAGCGGCACAATTCAGAAAAAGTGCTCAGCTCGCCGAGAAAATGCGATTTAAGCAATAAAATTAAAAATGCTTATAAAACATAAACCAAACGTTGGAGGTGGTCGTTTCTTAATGCGCAGTAATAAACTCGGCACTCTAAAGCACCCGAGAGCGTTTTTTTCGATGCCAACCTAACCAGAGTGACGGGAGCGGCACAATTCAGAAAAAGTGCTCAGCTCGCCGAGAAAATGCGATTTAAGCAATAAAATTAAAAATGCTTATAAAACATAAACCAAACGTTGGAGGTGGTCATTTCTTCATGCGCAGTGATAAACTCGGCACTCTAAAGCACCCGAGAGCGTTTTTTTCGATGCCAACCTAACCAGAGTGACGGGAGCGGCACAATTCAGAAAAAGTGCTCAGCTCGCCGAGAAAATGCGATTTAAGCAATAAAACTAAAAATGCTTATAAAACATAAACCAAACGTTGGAGGTGGTCATTTCTTCATGCGCAGTGAATAACTCGGCACTCTAAAGCACCCGAGAGCGTTTTTTTCGATGCCAACCTAACCAGAGTGACGGGAGCGGCACAATTCAGAAAAAATGCTCAGCTCGCCGAGAAAATGCGATTTAAGCAATAAAATTAAAAATGCTTATAAAACATAAACCAAACGTTGGAGGTGGTCATTTCTTCATGCGCAGTGATAAACTCGGCACTCTAAAGCACCCGAGAGCGTTTTTTTCGATGCCAACCTAACCAGAGTGACGGGAGCGGCACAATTCAGAAAAAGCGCTCAGCTCGCCGAGAAAATGGGATTTAAGCAATAAAACTAAAAATGCTTATAAAACATAAACCAAACGTTGGAGGTGGTCATTTCTTCATGCGCAGTGAATAACTCAGCACTCTAAAGCACCCGAGAGCGTTTTTTTCGATGACAACCTAACCAGAGTGACGGGAGCGGCACAATTCAGAAAAAGTGCTCAGCTCGCCGAGAAAATGCGATTTAAGCAATAAAATTAAAAATGCTTATAAAACATAAACCAAACGTTGGAGGTGGTCATTTCTTCATGCGCAGTGATAAACTCGGCACTCTAAAGCACCCGAGAGCGTTTTTTTCGATGCCAACCTAACCAGAGTGACGGGAGGGGCACAATTCAGAAAAAGCGCTCAGCTCGCCGAGAAAATGCGATTTAAGCAATAAAATTAAAAATGCTTATAAAACATAAACCAAACGTTGGAGGTGGTCATTTCTTCATGCGCAGTGATAAACTCGGCACTCTAAAGCACCCGAGAGCGTTTTTTTCGATGCCAACCTAACCAGAATCACGGGAGCGGCACAATTCAGAAAAAGCGCTCAGCTCGCCGAGAAAATGCGATTTAAGCAATAAAATTAAAAATGCTTATAAAACATAAACCAAACGTTGGAGGTGGTCATTTCTTCATGCGCAGTGATTAACTCGGCACTCTAAAGCACCCGAGAGCGTTTTTTTCGATGCCAACCTAACCAGAGTGACGGGAGCGGCACAATTCAGAAAAAGTGCTCAGCTCGCCGAGAATATGCGATTTAAGCAATAAAATTAAAAATGCTTATAAAACATAAACCAAACGTTGGAGGTGGTCATTTCTTCATGCGCAGTGATAAACTCGGCACTCTAAAGCACCCGAGAGCGTTTTTTTCGATGCCAACCTAACCAGAGTGACGGGAGCGGCACAATTCAGAAAAAGTGCTCAGCTTGCCGAGAAAATGCGATTTAAGCAATAAAATTAAAAATGCTTATTAAACATAAACCAAACGTTGGAGGTGGTCATTTCTTCATGCGCAGTGATAAACTCGGCACTCTAAAGCACCCGAGAGCGTTTTTTTCGATGCCAACCTAACCAGAGTGACGGGAGCGGCACAATTCAGAAAAAGTGCTCAGCTCGCCGAGAAAATGCGATTTAAGCAATAAAACTAAAAATGCTTATAAAACATAAACCAAACGTTGGAGGTGGTCATTTCTTCATGCACAGTGAATCACTCGGCACTCTAAAGCACCCGAGAGCGTTTTTTTCGATGCCAACCTAACCAGAGTGACGGGAGCGGCACAATTCAGAAAAAGCGCTCAGCTCGCCGAGAAAATGCGATTTAAGCAATAAAATTAAAAATGCTTATAAAACATAAACCAAACGTTGGAGGTGGTCATTTCTTCATGCGCAGTGAATAACTCGGCACTCTAAAGCACCCGAGAGCGTTTTTTTCGATGCCAACCTAACCAGAGTGACGGGAGCGGCACAATTCAGAAAAAGTGCTCAGCTCGCCGAGAAAATGCGATTTAAGCAATAAAATTAAAAATGCTTATAAAACATAAACCAAACGTTGGAGGTGGTCATTTCTTCATGCGCAGTGATAAACTCGGCACTCTAAAGCACCCGAGAGCGTTTTTTTCGATGCCAACCTAACCAGAGTGACGGGAGCTGCACAATTCAGAAAAAGTGCTCAGCTCGCCGAGAAAATGCGATTTAAGCAATAAAATTAAAAATGCTTATAAAACATAAACCAAACGTTGGAGGTGGTCATTTCTTCATGCGCAGTGATAAACTCGGCACTCTAAAGCACCCGAGAGCGTTTTTTTCGATGCCAACCTAACCAGAGTGACGGGAGCGGCACAATTCAGAAAAAGTGCTCAGCCTGCCGAGAAAATGCGATTTAAGCAATAAAACTAAAAATGCTTATAAAACATAAACCAAACGTTGGAGGTGGTCATTTCTTCATGCGCAGTGAATAACTCGGCACTCTAAAGCATCCGAGAGCGTTTTTTTCGATGCCAACCTAACCAGAGTGACGGGAGCGGCACAATTCAGAAAAAGTGCTCAGCTCGCCGAGAAAATGCGATTTAAGCAATAAAATTAAAAATGCTTATAAAACATAAACCAAACGTTGGAGGTGGTCATTTCTTCATGCGCAATGATAAACTCGGCACTCTAAAGCACCCGAGAGCGTTTTTTTCGATGCCAACCTAACCAGAGTGACGGGAGCGGCACAATTCAGAAAAAGCGCTCAGCTCGCCGAGAAAATGCGATTTAAGCAATAAAATTAAAAATGCTTATAAAACATAAACCAAACGTTGGAGGTAGTCATTTCTTCATGCGCAGTGATAAACTCGGCACTCTAAAGCACCCGAGAGCGTTTTTTTCGATGCCAACCTAACCAGAGTGACGGGAGCGGCACAATTCAGAAAAAGTGCTCAGCTCGCCGAGAAAATGCGATTTAAGCAATAAAATTAAAAATGCTTATAAAACATAAACCAAACGTTGGAGGTGGTCATTTCTTAATGCGCAGTAATAAACTCGGCACTCTAAAGCACCCGTGAGCGTTTTTTTCGATGCCAACCTAACCAGAGTGACGGGAGCGGCACAATTCAGAAAAAGCGCTCAGCTCGCCGAGAAAATGCGATTTAAGCAATAAAATTAAAAATGCTTATAAAACATAAACCAAACGTTGAAGGTGGTCATTTCTTCATGCGCAGTGATAAACTCGGCACTCTAAAGCACCCGAGAGCGTTTTTTTCGATGCCAACCTAACCAGAGTGACGGGAGCGGCACAATTCAGAAAAAGCGCTCAGCTCGCCGAGAAAATGCGATTTAAGCAATAAAATTAAAAATGCTCATAAACCAAACGTTGGAGGTGGTCATTTCTTCATGCGCAGTGATAAACTCGGCACTCTAAAGCACCCGTGAGCGTTTTTTTCAATGCCAACCTAACCAGAGTGACGGGAGCGGCACAATTCAGAAAAAGTGCTCAACTCGCCGAGAAAATGCGATTTAAGCAATAAAATTAAAAATGCTTATAAAACATAAACCAAACGTTGGAGGTGGTCATTTCTTCATGCGCAGTGATAAACTCGGCACTCTAAAGCACCCGAGAGCGTTTTTTTTTATGCCAACCTAACCAGAGTGACGGGAGCGGCACAATTCAGAAAAAGCGCTCAGCTCGCCGAGAAAATGCGATTTAAGCAATAAAATTAAAAATGCTTATAAAACATAAACCAAACGTTGGAGGTAGTCATTTCTTCATGCGCAGTGATAAACTCGGCACTCTAAAGCACCCGAGAGCGTTTTTTTCGATGCCAACCTAACCAGAGTGACGGGAGCGGCACAATTCAGAAAAAGTGCTCAGCTCGCCGAGAAAATGCGATTTAAGCAATAAAATTAAAAATGCTTATAAAACATAAACCAAACGTTGGAGGTGGTCATTTCTTAATGCGCAGTAATAAACTCGGCACTCTAAAGCACCCGTGAGCGTTTTTTTCGATGCCAACCTAACCAGAGTGACGGGAGCGGCACAATTCAGAAAAAGTGCTCAGCTCGCCGAGAAAATGCGATTTAAGCAATAAAATTAAAAATGCTTATAAAACATAAACCAAACGTTGGAGGTGGTCATTTCTTCATGCGCAGTGATAAACTCGGCACTCTAAAGCACCCGAGAGCGTTTTTTTCGATGCCAACCTAACCAGAGTGACGGGAGCGGCACAATTCAGAAAAAGCGCTCAGCTCGCCGAGAAAATGCGATTTAAGCAATAAAATTAAAAATGCTTATAAAACATAAACCAAACGTTGGAGGTGGTCATTTCTTCATGCGCAGTGATAAACTCGGCACTCTAAAGCACCCGAGAGCGTTTTTTTCGATGCCAACCTAACCAGAGTGACGGGAGCGGCACAATTCAGAAAAAGTGCTCAGCTCGCCGAGAAAATGCGATTTAAGCAATAAAATTAAAAATGCTTATAAAACATAAACCAAACGTTGGAGGTGGTCATTTCTTCATGCGCAGTGAATAACTCGGCACTCTAAAGCACCCGAGAGCGTTTTTTTCGATGCCAACCTAACCAGAGTGACGGGAGCCGCACAATTCAGAAAAAGTGCTCAGCTCGCCGAGAAAATGCGATTTAAGCAATAAAATTAAAAATGCTTATAAAACATAAACCAAACGTTGGAGGTGGTCATTTCTTCATGCGCAGTGATAAACTCGGCACTCTAAAGCACCCGAGAGCGTTTTTTTCGATGCCAACCTAACCAGAGTGACGGGAGCGGCACAATTCAGAAAAAGTGCTCAGCTCGCCGAGAAAATGCGATTTAAGCAATAAAACTAAAAATGCTTATAAAACATAAACCAAACGTTGGAGGTGGTCATTTCTTCATGCGCAGTGAATAACTCGGCACTCTAAAGCACCCGAGAGCGTTTTTTTCGATGCCAACCTAACCAGAGTGACGGGAGCGGCACAATTCAGAAAAAGTGCTCAGCTCGCCGAGAAAATGCGATTTAAGCAATAAAATTAAAAATGCTTATAAAACATAAACCAAACGTTGGAGGTGGTCGTTTCTTAATGCGCAGTAATAAACTCGGCACTCTAAAGCACCCGAGAGCGTTTTTTTCGATGCCAACCTAACCAGAGTGACGGGAGCGGCACAATTCAGAAAAAGTGCTCAGCTCGCCGAGAAAATGCGATTTAAGCAATAAAATTAAAAATGCTTATAAAACATAAACCAAACGTTGGAGGTGGTCATTTCTTCATGCGCAGTGATAAACTCGGCACTCTAAAGCACCCGAGAGCGTTTTTTTCGATGCCAACCTAACCAGAGTGACGGGAGCGGCACAATTCAGAAAAAGTGCTCAGCTCGCCGAGAAAATGCGATTTAAGCAATAAAACTAAAAATGCTTATAAAACATAAACCAAACGTTGGAGGTGGTCATTTCTTCATGCGCAGTGAATAACTCGGCACTCTAAAGCACCCGAGAGCGTTTTTTTCGATGCCAACCTAACCAGAGTGACGGGAGCGGCACAATTCAGAAAAAATGCTCAGCTCGCCGAGAAAATGCGATTTAAGCAATAAAATTAAAAATGCTTATAAAACATAAACCAAACGTTGGAGGTGGTCATTTCTTCATGCGCAGTGATAAACTCGGCACTCTAAAGCACCCGAGAGCGTTTTTTTCGATGCCAACCTAACCAGAGTGACGGGAGCGGCACAATTCAGAAAAAGCGCTCAGCTCGCCGAGAAAATGGGATTTAAGCAATAAAACTAAAAATGCTTATAAAACATAAACCAAACGTTGGAGGTGGTCATTTCTTCATGCGCAGTGAATAACTCAGCACTCTAAAGCACCCGAGAGCGTTTTTTTCGATGACAACCTAACCAGAGTGACGGGAGCGGCACAATTCAGAAAAAGTGCTCAGCTCGCCGAGAAAATGCGATTTAAGCAATAAAATTAAAAATGCTTATAAAACATAAACCAAACGTTGGAGGTGGTCATTTCTTCATGCGCAGTGATAAACTCGGCACTCTAAAGCACCCGAGAGCGTTTTTTTCGATGCCAACCTAATGTGGTGAATGGTCTTTGTTGTTTCGCTGGTCTCCAAAAAAACACTCAGTGGACGATGGCTGGTCCGGGTAAGGAAGCACTTCGGTGACACACGGCTGATTGGGAAAAGATTTATTCAACCGATGTCAAAGTGATGTCTCTCCAAAAGTTAGGGTGGCCCCAAGAGCAAAGATGTTTCAGCTCTTGACAGCACAGATGTTCGCCCCAAAAAGGCCCTCGCGCTTCTTGCTCTTGCCCCTTGCGCCCCTGCGCCTTGCGCGCTCCTGCCCTTCGCGCTGTTCCTCTTCGCGTTCTTCCCCCCTCTATCTGTTCTCCCCCATCATTTGTACCTCGTAAGACAACAGCTGCGGTCCGAGTCTCACTCTATTGGTTACTTCCGATGCCCTTAAAAGTGCATGGACAAAGGTCTTCCTGGTCACGGACGAATGGCCCTTCCATATTCTAAGCACCTACACATTGCTGAAACTAGATCTTCTCTGTACCGCAAAAATAGCTTAGGGTCTTCTCACTGCTGCAAGGTCGCCATTTAAGGTGACATACAGTGACGCATAGAATCCAAAATTTACCTCATTCCCCCCTCCGGGACTTTAAAAATGTCCCGAAAACGGTCCAAAAAGAGATGACATCGGTAAACATCCAAAAATCTTCACCCAACCAAATTTTCTGATCACGTCTACAATTTGGCCTATACCTGCACAGCCCATATCACGCTCGAGGCATGCTACTTAAGGTTATTTTAACTAGGAAAGCTCAAACTACTTTGGTATCCAATTGCTCCCTGACAGCAATCTGAGGCCTCTCAGGAACCACAAATAAAGAAAATTGAAGTCCACATTATTCAAATGACGATAACCACCCCCCTTAGGTAATATCTCAATACCGTCGATAATTAATGAAGCAATGAATTTGGTGTGGTCCGTTAGAAACCTCAAAAAGTTGCCGGCCCTCCCTCGAGAAAAAACCCTGCCAGTCTAATGACATGGAAAAAGAGGGAGGCCCTTTCTAACATCCTCAGTGATTCCTTCCACCTGGCGTCAGCCAGGTACAAGGAGTCTTGGCACATATCACAATCCACAAAACAGTATGAGCTCACAAAACAGAAGGAAAAGAAATGACAAGTTCACCGACCGCTAAACAGTCAAACTGCATTGTCAATGTTAACATGTGAAAAGTTAAATGAATAAGATAAAGTAATTGCAGCATGTAGTCATCAGATAAAGTACTGATTGATAAAATATTGACGCAATATCACAGCATACTGAAACGTTGAAGCGCCCTCAGTGTTGCCCCCCTTGCATATGTAAGTGCCTGTCGATGCAAAGTCCAGTCCACTGAATGCTCAGTAGTGAATTTGCCCCGGGATCACTGCTCAGGGCCCGCCGTCCATCCAAAATCTTTATGTCCACTCCACCGTCCTCAGAGTCTCTTTCCAGGCCCTGGTCAGCGTCCACGGGGTCTGCAATAATCGGGAGCCACTGCCAGTATTTAACGATGACAACAGCACAAAACCTTGAGTTGCAATGAAAAAAGCAGCAATGCCCAGCGTAGGCCGGAAGTCCTCCCGGCCCCCTTCGGTCAGCCCCAGTAGACGACATCTCCATAGCCCGTCGTCTGCAAACTAAATCTTCTCTTTTGGGGTTGATTGGGGCACGGGGACGACTGGTGGTCGTCGTCTCATCGAAGTGCTCAGTAGAACCTCCGAGCGTTCTCGGCATCTACTCCTATGATCCAGAGGCCCACGTGATTCCTGAAACAAACAAACAAACAAACAAACAAACAAACAAACAAACAAACACTCCCCCTAAGAGTTATGAACAACCCCCTTATTTCTCGTCGTGTTGTCGGTCTCGCAAGATCCGTCCTGTAGCAGAGTAACTTCTGCCTGTTCAAGTTAGTCTTTCCTGCTGCAGCTGTCCCTGTCTGAAGTCCTGTCAATCAGTCTTTGCAATTGCTTTTCCCAGTTCAAATCTTAATTTTTACTCCAAATTTTCCTCTTTGATTCCAATTTTTCTCAGTATTCTCAAATGGGCATCGGTCCTGTCAGTTTTGTTCACCCAATTTGTTTATGAACATTATCTTTGTCTCCCCTTCAAGTCATCTTACTGTTCAAATCAGTCGCCCTTTTGAATGAACCTGTAATCTTCCCAAAATGATTTAACTATTGAACTCTTTTCAACATTTGTTATGCAAATTAACCCTCTTAAAATGTGTTCTTAAATACTTTCCCTTCATTAGCAGCTTTAATGCATTCATATGTTAAGAAATTATCCCTATTGCTTGTTTCTGGTCCAGTTTCCTATTTTATTTAATTACCTTTGAAACATTTGTTGTCTATTGCGCTGCAGTCTAATCCCTGTTAGCTGTATGATTTGTCGTCATTCGTGCTTTTCCGTTGAAACACTTTAACCGTTACTGTCGCTAGATTGTTACCACGCTTTGCATCCATTCCAGATTGTTGTCTCCCAGTAACTCCTTTCCTTTCGAGATGCTTCTTCTGCTCCTTCCATCACTGCCTGTTGAATTCTGGCACGTCCTGTTAAAGCCTCAAAAATAATTGAATCCGAAAAAACATTGAATGTCACAAATAGCTTTTATATCTACTTACTCATTTAAATGTAACTCCCCCCTCTGACACATTCACTCAACGTGTCATCAGGCATTCAAAAAGGAACCGGCAAAACGTCCTACCGCATCATCATACGTCCTGCAGCCAGTTTGTCGAACCTTTCACTCATCCAGAACCGTCATCCCCAAGTTCCTGAAAATTGACTGTTCACCTCACACTCGGCAACACAAACAAAAATCATCGCACTCCTGCCAGTGAGCATACAGCCCTGCTGACAGCGGACCCTTGCGCTCACAAAAAGTACACAGGCATCGAGTATCAAAATAAAACATAGACACACAACGAATCATGGCGCCCGGGGATTCTGACCTGAAAATCCTCAATCATCACAAAAATCAAAAGGGTTAGGGTTAACATTTTCACGTGAATTCAATATAAACTCTCCAAGACTGCAATCGCCAACCTGCAAAATTATTATAAAACAGCCAGCAATCTGCTCCTTGGCTGGTGGTTGATGCTGCAATAAGTCAAGTGACGCACATAAACAAAGCAAAGCTTGCACTTGCCACAAGCAAGCTTAAGTTTCAAATGTTTGGTTGTCATCCACATAGTCAGTCATCCCGTCGGGTGAGTCCAAGTCTGTCACGTCATATCGTCCATTGTCCTAGTGTTTGATATTAGTCCTGTCTTGTCCATTCGTGTTGCTGAAATGGGCCTTCTCCATGAACTATTTTGTTGTTCATGGTGCCTCTGAGTAACCAGCAGCTGTTGGTTAAGGTTACAACTCATCACTCATCAAACTTGGGTGTTCCAGTCTCATGTGAGAGGAATCTTACCCTCAACTGTGACCCTTTCACCCCAACTCCAAAATACTTTGGCCTTTCACCCTGTCCCAGACACACATACACATTCTTAACCACACAAGTGCCAATTCAGTCACCTTCATCGCTCAGCTCTCATTCCACACCAAACAAATTTAGTATGTGTAAGTGAGTAGGCAATCAGTGAATATTGAAGGTAACACTTCATTTCTGGATGTTCTTCTCGATTAAATATTTCATACAATCGTACCTCACTTTTACCGTAAAACTGTCAATTAAATGCCTAAAAAATTCAGTTATTTCTACTGCTGAGCCTGTCCAAGGGTGAGCATGGGGAAAGAAGCAGCCTCAGATGGTCCTTAAATAATTTTATCCTAATCAATCATTCTGATCGAACCGCTGGGTAAAGATACTCAAAAGGGTCCCTCCGACAGTCTACTCCCCTATGGTGTTTTCACTTTGCCTTGTCAATGCATTTGTTATTTGAGTCCTATCACGTTTGTCATCTCGTTAACTGTCATTTTGTGTGACTCTTATGCCGCATTATTCTTAACTGTCAAAAGTTTCCATGGCTGTTATTCCTTGAACTTATCGGACTTTCTGACACCAGAATTCCCCGTGAGGTGTAATTAACTTCTAATTTTATTAATTAATAATAATCAGGTCCATTGTACAATCTAGCCACCTCTTGACTGCATCCTATTGGGTCCTAATGTCCTATTTTCATCTCCAATTTGTCAATGACTCTATGTCTAATTGTTAAGCTGGGTGGACTAAATGTGATCCTACTCTTACTTCATACAATTTGGCCTGTTTTATCCAAATTTATCCTCTGATTATGATCCTTTCCCTTTTTCTGTAACACTACACCTTTTGTTCCTGATTTATTTATTTATCTTTTATCAAGACTCCTCAGTTGTGTCAAGTTCAGTGCCCAAGCAAGCTTCCATTCACTTTGAGCCAAGCCCACCAAGTATTGATTACGCCCCAGCAAGGAGTCCAGTTCGCTTGTTGCACATTTCATGTCTCATGGTTCTTTCGCCGCACCTCATTGTCAAGTTGTTGTCTTTAGTTGTAGCCTCAGAGCCAACTCATTCCTCACTTTCGGATGAGTCCATTTTCAACTGAGTCCATTCACATCTTGTAAGTTTCTTCACTCTCGCCTCAGAGGATGTCGTTTTCCTCCGTTGTGCTCCCCCCAAGCACAAATATAGTCCTTCTTTGCTCTTGCAAAAGGTCAAAGGTGCCTCAGAGCCATGCACCGTTTTCTTGTTGTTCTCAGCTGTCGGTGGAGTCTCGGGATCGAGTTTCAGGGTCACTGCTGGATACTGGAAAAGACAGACTGGGAAACCAAACTTAAATATCGTCTTCCAATTAGCCATTAATTACCTAGTACCTTTTGTTAATCAAACTTCCAATTCTCCTATTAACAAGAATTTAATATATTTGAGAAAAACGTTGCCTTTCCTTCATGAGCTCTCGGCTGTATTGTGATGGACCTTATTTGAACAATTTTAAAGTGGCAGATTACCCCAAACTTAAAATTGCAAGTCTTAACTGTGGTTTCTCTCAATTATACTGTGATTTCCAGAAGATCATCCTAATTTCAGGCTACATTCTATTGTTTGTTTTCCTGCCTTTGATTTTATGCAATCCTCTCTATCATCTTTTCACCTTTCCTGATTTGAGCCTTTAATTTCAGATAAAGTTTCCCAATTTTGCGTACAGAATGTACATTATTCATAATTAAGTCATGTTCCAAACATTGCATCCTCTCTGGTCTGACCTCAGTATTATTGGTGTTATGCTCACTTACCGATATTACTGGACTATCTTGAATTTTTAATTCTCCGCCACTACATCGAAGGCCATTTCTCAGCTGTTCACTTTTCCCATGCTCCAGTTAGGCTCTATTATTCGAATCTAGAATGTGATTTTCATTTGAGTTTCTTACTTTTGGACTTCTAAAATGGTCTTATCGCTAATTTATTTGTACCGAGCATATTTTTACAAGAATATTAAAAGAACCAACAGATTACTACCAAATCCAATCTCTCCTCGTTGGCATCTCCTCCTCTATTTTGAACTTGCTGCTTTTGACCTGTGCGTCTTGTTACAGTGGGCAATGGTCAGCCTTGTCGGGCCAACGCAATTTACGAGCAGGCTCTCCATGCATACAATTCAGTCCTATGTCTAAATCCAGAGAATTCCTTTAATTCCAGCTGCTGCTGTGGCCCTCACTTGATACCTCTCTTGCTCTCATAAATTAGTGTTGACCGGTTGAGTTTTCTTTAGACACTCAAATCACCTATATTTGTGTTGTAGTGGTTAGCCCTCGCATGCTCCTTCTCCACCTGTTAGACGGCTGTTAAACATTAATTCTAAGTTCATGCTGTGTCTCTATGTCCTCCTGGAGACAACGGATGTATCCGCCGTCTCAGGTTTTTTATGTAACAGAAAATCTGTAATAAGTATTGAGGAGAGCCCCAAAGAAACGAGTATCAATAATTTGTTTTCAATTTTGTCATCCTTTCAGCAATTTAAATTAATAAGTTGAGCTTTTCGTCAGATCCAATTTCCTATTCCTCTCAGAATGCTAAAAGGAGCGTCAGCTGGCCTTAGTGGGGTCCCCCATTATTTACGAGGGGGCCACAGTCTTCTGCCACCGCTTGCTGTCGTCGCAGCATGTTTTTCTTTAGATACATCTATATTGGTGTCGTATTGGTTAACACACGCATGCTCCTATTTCTCCAGTTGGTCATGCATTCTTCTGCTCCTTCAGCATTCCGTCTTCCATCATTTTGTCTTAGTTCCTTTCGCTGCTGGCCACGCAGGCCCCTAAAATGGGCACAACTCCAGCCATTCGCACCGCCCCGACGTCACCCGCGCGGGGAGGGGCCAGCCTGAAACACAGTGGGCAGGTACAGGTTGGCCACCCTGCCGCCCAGGGGGCCGGATCCCCCTCCCCGCGCGTGCAGCGCAGGCGGGCACGCGCCCAAAGAAACGAGAGCACACCATCCTTATCCGTTCCTTTTGCTGCTTCTACAAGCACACGCTCACACCCATGCGCGCTCAAGAGCATAACCACACACACGCACGCACTCACGAGTACGCACGCACACACACCCATTTACGCACGCACACACGCACGCACACACACGTACTTACGGACACGCGCGCACCCACACAAACACGCACGCACACACCCCTACACACACACTTACGGGGCCCAACAAGTACACACATCAAGCGTCCATTCATTCGGAAGCTCAAACAGACAACATTAAGCTGACAGAGTTCACAAAGATTACACACGGACACAAAAGACATACAACGGGATTCGAATCCATTCCACATTTTGCTTCTTTCCAACTGCTGTTGAGCAGTTTGGTCATTTTAACTGTCATCAGAGCAGATGCACTGACAAATACGCACGTCTTACTTAACTTTTGTGTCGTTTCGTTTCGTTCCTAATAGCGCTGTATATCTCCCCTTTATTCTGCAGAATTTAACTTAAGTGTGCACACAAATTACTTTTTATATCACTACTAAACCCCCCAGAGGCCTCTTTTCCACGTTTTCCATTTTCACACAGCAGCCGCACAAAACCATCGTCCAATAGCGGTTTTGTCGCAAGCTCAAATTTATCAAACTTTGACAGACGTGCATGCTATTACAGTGCGCCTCGACAAATCGGGATCGGACCGTTGCCGCGATAACGCACCAGCTACCTCGGTATTCAAAAATGACAGCCCACCGAGTTTACTCTGCCATTTTCTTGCACCAGCGTTTAAATCGAGGAGCCTTGTAACCCCCACACACTTCTAATTCGATCAGTGTCCAAACGACGTGGCTTACGCGCGCTTTATTTTCCTCGGTACCCTTAAAATCTGACCGGATCTCGGCACCCATAACTGGGTCTGACCGGACCACTTCGGCACCCTTAAAAAGGGTCTGACCGGGTCACTTCCACATTCATGCTCACAGTTACGGATGCCAAGGCTGCGCACTTTTCCTATTTGCCAAACGCGGTCAGCGCAAGCCTCCCTTTTATGTCGGACTTTTGATGGAGACTTCCACGTCCGCCGAACAGCTTGGCAACCGCACTTGGCCCGTACAGCCATTAGGTGCGACTGCAGTGTCCCGGCTTGTCCCAGGAATTTTAACCGTCTGGGGGCTAAGCGGGTGGCTATCTCTTGTCGCAACAGTGTTCAATCGTATCTGTGTTTTCGCCTCATTCACACAGCTAAAATTTCTATCCTCCATCGGATCTGTCGCCAAACTAAAGTCCACGTTTTATGGGACTTTCTACCATTCTTTTATTGTGACGGTCAACAGCGATGTCCCTGACAACCTGTCCCGTCACGAGCCACACTACTTCGGGCTTTTTTCTTTTTCATCATTCATCATTCTCACCAGACATGTCACTCACTCCACTGTGCACATTCCCCATTAAGTTCTAAGTTACTGTTCACTTTTTATTTCTTATTTTTTATTTATTTTCTATTTTTATTTTATTTTTTCTTTGCTGCTTCTATTTGGGGCCACTCCCCCTTCGAAAGTCGAATTATGACGACTTTTTGACTGGGAGAGACAACTTACTCCCGAGACAGCTCATGGCCACATCAGATTCGGTTGTAACTGCCCCCCTCAAGGGGCCAACCCCCCACCTTTCCAAGAATCGAGCATATCGCGGCGACTGTGGGCGAAGCATCTCACCTTAATGACAGCCGCTGGTCGACCGCTGGATTCTCGCTCAGGAAGCGGGCGCGAAATCCCCGGGGGAACACGAATCCTGTTCGTGACGCCAAAAATGTGGTGAATGGTCTTTGTTGTTTCGCTGGTCTCCAAAAAAACACTCAGTGGACGATGGCTGGTCCGGGTAAGGAAGCACTTCGGTGACACACGGCTGATTGGGAAAAGATTTATTCAACCGATGTCAAAGTGATGTCTCTCCAAAAGTTAGGGTGGCCCCAAGAGCAAAGATGTTTCAGCTCTTGACAGCACAGATGTTCGCCCCAAAAAGGCCCTCGCGCTTCTTGCTCTTGCCCCTTGCGCCCCTGCGCCTTGCGCGCTCCTGCCCTTCGCGCTGTTCCTCTTCGCGTTCTTCCCCCCTCTATCTGTTCTCCCCCATCATTTGTACCTCGTAAGACAACAGCTGCGGTCCGAGTCTCACTCTATTGGTTACTTCCGATGCCCTTAAAAGTGCATGGACAAAGGTCTTCCTGGTCACGGACGAATGGCCCTTCCATATTCTAAGCACCTACACATTGCTGAAACTAGATCTTCTCTGTACCGCAAAAATAGCTTAGGGTCTTCTCACTGCTGCAAGGTCGCCATTTAAGGTGACATACAGTGACGCATAGAATCCAAAATTTACCTCACTAACCAGAGTGACGGGAGGGGCACAATTCAGAAAAAGCGCTCAGCTCGCCGAGAAAATGCGATTTAAGCAATAAAATTAAAAATGCTTATAAAACATAAACCAAACGTTGGAGGTGGTCATTTCTTCATGCGCAGTGATAAACTCGGCACTCTAAAGCACCCGAGAGCGTTTTTTTCGATGCCAACCTAACCAGAATCACGGGAGCGGCACAATTCAGAAAAAGCGCTCAGCTCGCCGAGAAAATGCGATTTAAGCAATAAAATTAAAAATGCTTATAAAACATAAACCAAACGTTGGAGGTGGTCATTTCTTCATGCGCAGTGATTAACTCGGCACTCTAAAGCACCCGAGAGCGTTTTTTTCGATGCCAACCTAACCAGAGTGACGGGAGCGGCACAATTCAGAAAAAGTGCTCAGCTCGCCGAGAATATGCGATTTAAGCAATAAAATTAAAAATGCTTATAAAACATAAACCAAACGTTGGAGGTGGTCATTTCTTCATGCGCAGTGATAAACTCGGCACTCTAAAGCACCCGAGAGCGTTTTTTTCGATGCCAACCTAACCAGAGTGACGGGAGCGGCACAATTCAGAAAAAGTGCTCAGCTTGCCGAGAAAATGCGATTTAAGCAATAAAATTAAAAATGCTTATTAAACATAAACCAAACGTTGGAGGTGGTCATTTCTTCATGCGCAGTGATAAACTCGGCACTCTAAAGCACCCGAGAGCGTTTTTTTCGATGCCAACCTAACCAGAGTGACGGGAGCGGCACAATTCAGAAAAAGTGCTCAGCTCGCCGAGAAAATGCGATTTAAGCAATAAAACTAAAAATGCTTATGAAACATAAACCAAACGTTGGAGGTGGTCATTTCTTCGTGCGCAGTGAATCACTCGGCACTCTAAAGCACCCGAGAGCGTTTTTTTCGATGCCAACCTAACCAGAGTGACGGGAGCGGCACAATTCAGAAAAAGCGCTCAGCTCGCCGAGAAAATGCGATTTAAGCAATAAAATTAAAAATGCTTATAAAACATAAACCAAACGTTGGAGGTGGTCATTTCTTCATGCGCAGTGAATAACTCGGCACTCTAAAGCACCCGAGAGCGTTTTTTTCGATGCCAACCTAACCAGAGTGACGGGAGCGGCACAATTCAGAAAAAGTGCTCAGCTCGCCGAGAAAATGCGATTTAAGCAATAAAATTAAAAATGCTTATAAAACATAAACCAAACGTTGGAGGTGGTCATTTCTTCATGCGCAGTGATAAACTCGGCACTCTAAAGCACCCGAGAGCGTTTTTTTCGATGCCAACCTAACCAGAGTGACGGGAGCTGCACAATTCAGAAAAAGTGCTCAGCTCGCCGAGAAAATGCGATTTAAGCAATAAAATTAAAAATGCTTATAAAACATAAACCAAACGTTGGAGGTGGTCATTTCTTCATGCGCAGTGATAAACTCGGCACTCTAAAGCACCCGAGAGCGTTTTTTTCGATGCCAACCTAACCAGAGTGACGGGAGCGGCACAATTCAGAAAAAGTGCTCAGCCTGCCGAGAAAATGCGATTTAAGCAATAAAACTAAAAATGCTTATAAAACATAAACCAAACGTTGGAGGTGGTCATTTCTTCATGCGCAGTGAATAACTCGGCACTCTAAAGCATCCGAGAGCGTTTTTTTCGATGCCAACCTAACCAGAGTGACGGGAGCGGCACAATTCAGAAAAAGTGCTCAGCTCGCCGAGAAAATGCGATTTAAGCAATAAAATTAAAAATGCTTATAAAACATAAACCAAACGTTGGAGGTGGTCATTTCTTCATGCGCAGTGATAAACTCGGCACTCTAAAGCACCCGAGAGCGTTTTTTTCGATGCCAACCTAACCAGAGTGACGGGAGCGGCACAATTCAGAAAAAGTGCTCAGCTCGCCGAGAAAATGCGATTTAAGCAATAAAATTAAAAATGCTTATAAAACATAAACCAAACGTTGGAGGTGGTCATTTCTTCATGCGCAGTGAATAACTCGGCACTCTAAAGCACCCGAGAGCGTTTTTTTCGATGCCAACCTAACCAGAGTGACGGGAGCGGCACAATTCAGAAAAAGTGCTCAGCTCGCCGAGAAAATGCGATTTAAGCAATAAAATTAAAAATGCTTATAAAACATAAACCAAACGTTGGAGGTGGTCATTTCTTAATGCGCAGTAATAAACTCGGCACTCTAAAGCACCCGTGAGCGTTTTTTTCGATGCCAACCTAACCAGAGTGACTGGAGCGGCACAATTCAGAAAAAGTGCTCAGCTCGCCGAGAAAATGCGATTTAAGCAATAAAATTAAAAATGCTTATAAAACATAAACCAAACGTTGGAGGTGGTCATTTCTTCATGCGCAGTGATAAACTCGGCACTCTAAAGCACCCGAGAGCGTTTTTTTCGATGCCAACCTAACCAGAGTGACGGGAGCGGCACAATTCAGAAAAAGTGCTCAGCTTGCCGAGAAAATGCGATTTAAGCAATAAAATTAAAAATGCTTATTAAACATAAACCAAACGTTGGAGGTGGTCATTTCTTCATGCGCAGTGATAAACTCGGCACTCTAAAGCACCCGAGAGCGTTTTTTTCGATGCCAACCTAACCAGAGTGACGGGAGCGGCACAATTCAGAAAAAGTGCTCAGCTCGCCGAGAAAATGCGATTTAAGCAATAAAACTAAAAATGCTTATAAAACATAAACCAAACGTTGGAGGTGGTCATTTCTTCATGCGCAGTGAATAACTCAGCACTCTAAAGCACCCGAGAGCGTTTTTTTCGATGACAACCTAACCAGAGTGACGGGAGCGGCACAATTCAGAAAAAGTGCTCAGCTCACCGAGAAAATGCGATTTAAGCAATAAAATTAAAAATGCTTATAAAACATAAACCAAACGTTGGAGGTGGTAATTTCTTCATGCGCAGTGATAAACTCGGCACTCTAAAGCACCCGAGAGCGTTTTTTTCGATGCCAACCTAACCAGAGTGACGGGAGCGGCACAATTCAGAAAAAGCGCTCAGCTCGCCGAGAAAATGCGATTTAAGCAATAAAATTAAAAATGCTTATAAAACATAAACCAAACGTTGGAGGTGGTCATTTCTTCATGCGCAGTGATAAACTCGGCACTCTAAAGCACCCGAGAGCGTTTTTTTCGATGCCAACCTAACCAGAGTCACGGGAGCGGCACAATTCAGAAAAAGCGCTCAGCTCGCCGAGAAAATGCGATTTAAGCAATAAAATTAAAAATGCTTATAAAACATAAACCAAACGTTGGAGGTGGTCATTTCTTCATGCGCAGTGATTAACTCGGCACTCTAAAGCACCCGAGAGCGTTTTTTTCGATGCCAACCTAACCAGAGTGACGGGAGCGGCACAATTCAGAAAAAGTGCTCAGCTCGCCGAGAAAATGCGATTTAAGCAATAAAATTAAAAATGCTTATAAAACATAAACCAAACGTTGGAGGTGGTCATTTCTTCATGCGCAGTGATAAACTCGGCACTCTAAAGCACCCGAGAGCGTTTTTTTCGATGCCAACCTAATCAGAGTGACGGGAGCGGCACAATTCAGAAAAAGTGCTCAGCTTGACGAGAAAATGCGATTTAAGCAATAAAATTAAAAATGCTTATTAAACATAAACCAAACGTTGGACGTGGTCATTTCTTCATGCGCAGTGATAAACTCGGCACTCTAAAGCACCCGAGAGCGTTTTTTTCGATGCCAACCTAACCAGAGTGACGGGAGCGGCACAATTCAGAAAAAGTGCTCAGCTCGCCGAGAAAATGCGATTTAAGCAATAAAACTGAAAATGCTTATAAAACATAAACCAAACGTTGGAGGTGGTCATTTCTTCATGCGCAGTGAATAACTCGGCACTCTAAAGCACCCGAGAGCGTTTTTTTCGATGACAACCTAACCAGAGTGACGGGAGCGGCACAATTCAGAAAAAGTGCTCAGCTCGCCGAGAAAATGCGATTTAAGCAATAAAATTAAAAATGCTTATAAAACATAAACCAAACGTTGGAGGTGGTCATTTCTTAATGCGCAGTAATAAACTCGGCACTCTAAAGCACCCGAGAGCGTTTTTTTCGATGCCAACCTAACCAGAGTGACGGGAGCGGCACAATTCAGAAAAAGTGCTCAGCTCGCCGAGAAAATGCGATTTAAGCAATAAAATTAAAAATGCTTATAAAACATAAACCAAACGTTGGAGGTGGTCATTTCTTCATGCGCAGTGATAAACTCGGCACTCTAAAGCACCCGAGAGCGTTTTTTTCGATGCCAACCTAACCAGAGTGACGGGAGCGGCACAATTCAGAAAAAGCGCTCAGCTCGCCGAGAAAATGCGATTTAAGCAATAAAATTAAAAATGCTTATAAAACATAAACCAAACATTGGAGGTGGTCATTTCTTCATGCGCAGTGATAAACTCGGCACTCTAAAGCACCCGAGAGCGTTTTTTTCGATGCCAACCTAACCAGAGTTACGGGAGCGGCACAATTCAGAAAAAGCGCTCAGCTCGCCGAGAAAATGCAATTTAAGCAATAAAATTAAAAATGCTTATAAAACATAAACCAAACGTTGGAGGTGGTCATTTCTTCATGCGCAGTGATAAACTCGGCACTCTAAAGCACCCGAGAGCGTTTTTTTCGATGCCAACCTAACCAGAGTGACGGGAGCGGCACAATTCAGAAAAAGCGCTCAGCTCGCCGAGAAAATGCGATTTAAGCAATAAAATTAAAAATGCTTATAAAACATAAACCAAACGTTGGAGGTGGTCATTTCTTCATGCGCAGTGAATAACTCGGCACTCTAAAGCACCCGAGAGCGTTTTTTTCGATGCCAACCTAACCAGAGTGACGGGAGCGGCACAATTCAGAAAAAGTGCTCAGCTCGCCGAGAAAATGCGATTTAAGCAATAAAATTAAAAATGCTTATAAAACATAAACCAAACGTTGGAGGTGGTCATTTCTTCATGCGCAGTGATAAACTCGGCACTCTAAAGCACCCGAGAGCGTTTTTTTCGATGCCAACCTAACCAGAGTGACGGGAGCGGCACAATTCAGAAAAAGTGCTCAGCTCGCCGAGAAAATGCGATTTAAGCAATAAAATTAAAAATGCTTATAAAACATAAACCAAACGTTGGAGGTGGTCATTTCTTAATGCGCAGTAATAAATTCGGCACTCTAAAGCACCCGAGAGCGTTTTTTTCGATGCCAACCTAACCAGAGTGACGGGAGCGGCACAATTCAGAAAAAGTGCTCAGCTCGCCGAGAAAATGCGATTTAAGCAATAAAATTAAAAATGCTTATAAAACATAAACCAAACGTTGGACGTGGTCATTTCTTCATGCGCAGTGATAAACTCGGCACTCTAAAGCACCCGAGAGCGTTTTTTTCGATGCCAACCTAACCAGAGTTACGGGAGCGGCACAATTCAGAAAAAGCGCTCAGCTCGCCGAGAAAATGCGATTTAAGCAATAAAATTAAAAATGCTTATAAAACATAAACCAAACGTTGGAGGTGGTCATTTCTTCATGCGCAGTGATAAACTCGGCACTCTAAAGCACCCGAGAGCGTTTTTTTCGATGCCAACCTAACCAGAGTGACGGGAGCGGCACAATTCAGAAAAAGCGCTCAGCTCGCCGAGAAAATGCGATTCAAGCAATAAAATTAAAAATGCTTATAAAACATAAACCAAACGTTGGAGGTGGTCATTTCTTCATGCGCAGTGATAAACTCGGCACTCTAAAGCACCCGAGAGCGTTTTTTTCGATGCCAACCTAACCAGAGTGACGGGAGCGGCACAATTCAGAAAAAGTGCTCAGCTCGCCGAGAAAATGCGATTTAAGCAATAAAATTAAAAATGCTTATAAAACATAAACCAAACGTTGGAGGTGGTCATTTCTTCATGCGCAGTGAATAACTCGGCACTCTAAAGCACCCGAGAGCAATTTTTTCGATGCCAACCTAACCAGAGTGACGGGAGCGGCACAATTCAGAAAAAGTGCTCAGCTCGCCGAGAAAATGCGATTTAAGCAATAAAATTAAAAATGCTTATAAAACATAAACCAAACGTTGGAGGTGGTCATTTCATAATGTGCAGTAATAAACTCGGCACTCTAAAGCACCCGAGAGCGTTTTTTTCGATGCCAACCTAACCAGAGTGACGGGAGCGGCACAATTCAGAAAAAGTGCTCAGCTCGCCGAGAAAATGCGATTTAAGCAATAAAATTAAAAATGCTTATAAAACATAAACCAAACGTTGGAGGTGGTCATTTCTTCATGCGCAGTGAATAACTCGGCACTCTAAAGCACCCGAGAGCGTTTTTTTCGATGCCAGCCTAACCAGAGTGACGGGAGCGGCACAATTCAGAAAAAGTGCTCAGCTCGCCGAGAAAATGCGATTTAAGCAATAAAATTAAAAATGCTTATAAAACATAAACCAAACGTTGGAGGTGGTCATTTCTTCATGCGCAGTGATAAACTCGGCACTCTAAAGCACCCGAGAGCGTTTTTTTCGATGCCAACCTAACCAGATTGACGGGAGTGGCACAATTCAGAAAAAGCGCTCAGCTCGCCGAGAAAATGCGATTTAAGCAATAAAATTAAAAATGCTTATAAAACATAAACCAAACGTTGGAGGTGGTCATTTCTTCATGCGCAGTGATAAACTCGGCACTCTAAAGCACCCGAGAGCGTTTTTTTCGATGCCAACCTAACCAGAGTGACGGGAGCGGCACAATTCAGAAAAAGCGCTCAGCTCGCCGAGAAAATGCGATTTAAGCAATAAAATTAAAAATGCTTATAAAACATAAACCAAACGTTGGAGGTGGTCATTTCTTCATGCGCAGTGATAAACTCGGCACTCTAAAGCACCCGAGAGCGTTTTTTTCGATGCCAACCTAACCAGAGTGACGTGAGCGGCACAATTCAGAAAAAGCGCTCAGCTCGCCGAGAAAATGCGATTTAAGCAATAAAATTAAAAATGCTTATAAAACATAAACCAAACGTTGGAGGTGGTCATTTCTTCATGCGCAGTGATAAACTCGGCACTCTAAAGCACCCGAGAGCGTTTTTTTTGTGCCAACCTAACCAGAGTGACGGGAGCGGCACAATTCAGAAAAAGCGCTCAGCTCGCCGAGAAAATGCGATTTAAGCAATAAAATTAAAAATGCTTATAAAACATAAACCAAACGTTGGAGGTGGTCATTTCTTCATGCGCAGTGATTAACTCGGCACTCTAAAGCACCCGAGAGCGTTTTTTTCGATGCCAACCTAACCAGAGTGACGGGAGCGGCACAATTCAGAAAAAGTGCTCAGCTCGCCGAGAAAATGCGATTTAAGCAATAAAATTAAAAATGCTTATAAAACATAAACCAAACGTTGGAGGTGGTCATTTCTTCATGCGCAGTGAATAACTCGGCACTCTAAAGCACCCGAGAGCGTTTTTTTCGATGCCAACCTAACCAGAGTGACGGGAGCGGCACAATTCAGAAAAAGTGCTCAGCTCGCCGAGAAAATGCGATTTAAGCAATAAAATTAAAAATGCTTATAAAACATAAACCAAACGTTGGAGGTGGTCATTTCTTAATGCGCAGTAATAAACTCGGCACTCTAAAGCACCCGAGAGCGTTTTTTTCGATGCCAACCTAACCAGAGTGACGGGAGCGGCACAATTCAGAAAAAGTGCTCAGCTCGCCGAGAAAATGCGATTTAAGCAATAAAATTAAAAATGCTTATAAAACATAAACCAAACGTTGGAGGTGGTCATTTCTTCATGCGCAGTGATAAACTCGGCACTCTAAAGCACCCGAGAGCGTTTTTTTCGATGCCAACCTAACCAGAGTGACGGGAGCGGCACAATTCAGAAAAAGTGCTCAGCTCGCCGAGAAAATGCGATTCAAGCAATAAAATTAAAAATGCTTATTAAACATAAACCAAACGTTGGAGGTGGTCATTTCTTCATGCGCAGTGAATAACTCGGCATTTTAAAGCACCCAGAGCGTTTTTTTCGATGCCAACCTAACCAGAGTGACGGGAGCGGCACAATTCAGAAAAAGTGCTCAGCTCGCCGAGAAAATGCGATTTAAGCAATAAAATTAAAAATGCTTATAAAACATAAACCAAACGTTGGAGGTGGTCATTTCTTAATGCGCAGTAATAAACTCGGCACTCTAAAGCACCCGAGAGCGTTTTTTTCGATGCCAACCTAACCAGAGTGACGGGAGCGGCACAATTCAGAAAAAGTGCTCAGCTCGCCGAGAAAATGCGATTTAAGCAATAAAATTAAAAATGCTTATTAAACATAAACCAAACGTTGGAGGTGGTCATTTCTTCATGCGCAGTGAATAACTCGGCACTCTAAAGCACCCGATAGCGTTTTTTTCGATGCCAACCTAACCAGAGTGACGGGAGCGGCACAATTCAGAAAAAGTGCTCAGCTCGCCGAGAAAATGCGATTTAAGCAATAAAATTAAAAATGCTTATAAAACATAAACCAAACGTTGGAGGTGGTCATTTCTTCGTGCGCAGTGAATAACTCGGCACTCGAAAGCACCCGAGAGCGTTTTTTTCGATGCCAACCTAACCAGAGTGACGGGAGCGGCACAATTCAGAAAAAGCGCTCAGCTCGCCGAGAAAATGCGATTTAAGCAATAAAATTAAAAATGCTTATAAAACATAAACCAAACGTTGGAGGTGGTCATTTCTTCATGCGCAGTGATAAACTCGGCACTCTAAAGCACCCGAGAGCGTTTTTTTCGATGCCAACCTAACCAGAGTGACGGGAGCGGCACAATTCAGAAAAAGTGCTCAGCTCGCCGAGAAAATGCGATTTAAGCAATAAAATTAAAAATGCTTATAAAACATAAACCAAACGTTGGAGGTGGTCATTTCTTCATGCGCAGTGAATAACTCAGCACTCTAAAGCACCCGAGAGCGTTTTTTTCGATGCCAACCTAACCAGAGTGACGGGAGCGGCACAATTCAGAAAAAGTGCTCAGCACGCCGAGAAAATGCGATTTAAGCAATAAAATTAAAAATGCTTATAAAACATAAACCAAACGTTGGAGGTGGTCATTTCTTAATGCGCAGTAATAAACTCGGCACTCTAAAGCACCCGAGAGCGTTTTTTTCGATGCCAACCTAACCAGAGTGACGGGAGCGGCACAATTCAGAAAAAGTGCTCAGCTCGCCGAGAAAATGCGATTCAAGCAATAAAATTAAAAATGCTTATTAAACATAAACCAAACGTTGGAGGTGGTCATTTCTTCATGCGCAGTGAATAACTCGGCACTCTAAAGCACCCGAGAGCGTTTTTTTCGATGCCAACCTAACCAGAGTGACGGGAGCGGCACAATTCAGAAAAAGTGCTCAGCTCGCCGAGAAAATGCGATTTAAGCAATAAAATTAAAAATGCTTATAAAACATAAACCAAACGTTGGAGGTGGTCATTTCTTAATGCGCAGTAATAAACTCGGCACTCTAAAGCACCCGAGAGCGTTTTTTTCGATGCCAACCTAACCAGAGTGACGGGAGCGGCACAATTTAGAAAAAGTGCTCAGCTCGCCGAGAAAATGCGATTTAAGCAATAAAATTAAAAATGCTTATAAAACATAAACCAAACGTTGGAGGTGGTCATTTCTTAATGCGCAGTAATAAACTCGGAACTCTAAAGCACCCGAGAGCGTTTTTTCGATGCCAACCTAACCAGAGTGACGGGAGCGGCACAATTCAGAAAAAGTGCTCAGCTCGCCGAGAAAATGCGATTGAAGCAATAAAATTAAAAATGCTTATTAAACATAAACCAAACGTTGGAGGTGGTCATTTCTTCATGCGCAGTGAATAACTCGGCACTCTAAAGCACCCGATAGCGTTTTTTTCGATGCCAACCTAACCAGAGTGACGGGAGCGGCACAATTCAGAAAAAGCGCTCAGCTCGCCGAGAAAATGCGATTTAAGCAATAAAATTAAAAATGCTTATAAAACATAAACCAAACGTTGGAGGTGGTCATTTCTTAATGCGCAGTAATAAACTCGGCACTCTAAAGCACCCGAGAGCGTTTTTTTCGATGCCAACCTAACCAGAGTGACGGAAGCGGCACAATTCAGAAAAAGCGCTCAGCTCGCCGAGAAAATGCGATTTAAGCAATAAAATTAAAAATGCTTATAAAACATAAACCAAACGTTGAAGGTGGTCATTTCTTCATGCGCAGTGATAAACTCGGCACTCTAAAGCCCCCGAGAGCGTTTTTTTCGATGCCAACCTAACCAGAGTGACGGGAGCGGCACAATTCAGAAAAAGCGCTCAGCTCGCCGAGAAAATGCGATTTAAGCAATAAAATTAAAAATGCTCATAAACCAAACGTTGGAGGTGGTCATTTCTTCATGCGCAGTGATAAACTCGGCACTCTAAAGCACCCGAGAGCGTTTTTTTCGATACCAACCTAACCAGAGTGACGGGAGCGGCACAATTCAGAAAAAGCGCTCAGCTCGCCGAGAAAATGCGATTTAAGCAATAAAATTAAAAATTCTTATAAAACATAAACCAAACGTTGGAGGTGGTCATTTCTTCGTGCGCAGTGAATAACTCGGCACTCTAAAGCACCCGAGAGCGTTTTTTTCGATGCCAAACTAACCAGAGTGACGGGAGCGGCACAATTCAGAAAAAGTGCTCAGCTCGCCGAGAAAATGCGATTTAAGCAATAAAATTAAAAATGCTTATAAAACATAAACCAAACGTTGGAGGTGGTCATTTCTTAATGCGCAGTAATAAACTCGGCACTCTAAAGCACCCGAGAGCGTTTTTTTCGATGCCAACCTAACCAGAGTGACGGGAGCGGCACAATTCAGAAAAAGTGCTCAGCTCGCCGAGAAAATGCGATTTAAGCAATAAAATTAAAAATGCTTATTAAACATAAACCAAACGTTGGAGGTGGTCATTTCTTCATGCGCAGTGAATAACTCGGCACTCTAAAGCACCCGAGAGCGTTTTTTTCGATGCCAACCTAACAGAGTGACGGGAGCGGCACAATTCAGAAAAAGCGCTCAGCTCGCCGAGAAAATGCGATTTAAGCAATAAAATTAAAAATGCTTATAAAACATAAACCAAACGTTGGAGGTGGTCATTTCTTCATGCGCAGTGATAAACTCGGCACTCTAAAGCACCCAAGAGCGTTTTTTTCGATGCCAACCTAACCAGAGTGACGGGAGCGGCACAATTCAGAAAAAGCGCTCAGCTCGCCGAGAAAATGCGATTTAAGCAATAAAATTAAAAATGCTTATGAAACATAAACCAAACGTTGGAGGTGGTCATTTCTTCATGCGCAGTGATAAACTCGGCACTCTAAAGCACCCGAGAGCGTTTTTTTCGATGCCAACCTAACCAGAGTGACGGGAGCGGCACAATTCAGAAAAAGTGCTCAGCTCGCCGAGAAAATGCGATTTAAGCAATAAAATTAAAAATGCTTATAAAACAAAAACCAAACGTTGGAGGTGGTCATTTCTTCATGCGCAGTGAATAACTCGGCACTCTAAAGCACCCGAGAGCGTTTTTTTCGATGCCAACCTAACCAGAGTGACGGGAGCGGCACAATTCAGAAAAAGTGCTCAGCTCGCCGAGAAAATGCGATTTAAGCAATAAAATTAAAAATGCTTATAAAACATAAACCAAACGTTGGAGGTGGTCATTTCTTAATGCGCAGTAATAAACTCGGCACTCTAAAGCACCCGTGAGCGTTTTTTTCGATGCCAACCTAACCAGAGTGACGGGAGCGGCACAATTCAGAAAAAGTGCTCAGCTCGCCGAGAAAATGCGATTTAAGCAATACAATTAAAAATGCTTATAAAACATAAACCAAACGTTGGAGGTGGTCATTTCTTCATGCGCAGTGATAAACTCGGCACTCTAAAGCACCCGAGAGCGTTTTTTTCGATGCCAACCTAACCAGAGTGACGGGAGCGGCACAATTCAGAAAAAGTGCTCAGCTCGCCGAGAAAATGCGATTTAAGCAATAAAATTAAAAATGCTTATTAAACATAAACCAAACGTTGGAGGTGGTCATTTCTTCATGCGCAGTGATAAACTCGGCACTCTAAAGCACCCGAGAGCGTTTTTTTCGATGCCAACCTAACCAGAGTGACGGGAGCGGCACAATTCAGAAAAAGTGCTCAGCTCGCCGAGAAAATGCGATTTAAGCAATAAAATTAAAAATGCTTATTAAACATAAACCAAACGTTGGAGGTGGTCATTTCTTCATGCGCAGTGATAAACTCGGCACTCTAAAGCACCCGAGAGCGTTTTTTTCGATGCCAACCTAACCAGAGTGACGGGAGCGGCACAATTCAGAAAAAGTGCTCAGCTCGCCGAGAAAATGCAATTTAAGCAATAAAACTAAAAATGCTTATAAAACATAAACCAAACGTTGGAGGTGGTCATTTCTTCATGCGCAGTGAATAACTCGGCACTCTAAAGCACCCGAGAGCGTTTTTTTCGATGCCAACCTAACCAGAGTGACGGGAGCGGCACAATTCAGAAAAAGTGCTCAGCTCGCCGAGAAAATGCGATTTAAGCAATAAAATTAAAAATGCTTATAAAACATAAACCAAACGTTGGAGGTGGTGATTTCTTCATGCGCAGTGATAAACTCGGCACTCTAAAGCACCCGAGAGCGTTTTTTTCGATGCCAACCTAACCAGAGTGACGGGAGCGGCACAATTCAGAAAAAGCGCTCAGCTCGCCGAGAAAATGCGATTTAAGCAATAAAATTAAAAATGCTTATAAAACATAAACCAAACGTTGGAGGTGGTCATTTCTTCATGCGCAGTGATAAACTCGGCACTCTAAAGCACCCGAGAGCGTTTTTTTCGATGCTAACCTAACCAGAGTGACGGGAGCGGCACAATTCAGAAAAAGCGCTCAGCTCGCCGAGAAAATGCGATTTAAGCAATAAAATTAAAAATGCTTATAAAACATAAACCAAACGTTGGAGGTGGTCATTTCTTCATGCGCAGTGATTAACTCGGCACTCTAAAGCACCCGAGAGCGTTTTTTTCGATGCCAACCTAACCAGAGTGACGGGAGCGGCACAATTCAGAAAAAGTGCTCAGCTCGCCGAGAAAATGCGATTTAAGCAATAAAATTAAAAATGCTTATAAAACATAAACCAAACGTTGGAGGTGGTCATTTCTTCATGCGCAGTGAATAACTCGGCACTCTAAAGCACCCGAGAGCGTTTTTTTCGATGCCAACCTAACCAGAGTGACGGGAGCGGCACAATTCAGAAAAAGTGCTCAGCTCGCCGAGAAAATGCGATTTAAGCAACAAAATTAAAAATGCTTATAAAACATAAACCAAACGTTGGAGGTGGTCATTTCTTCATGCGCAGTGAATAACTCGGCACTCTAAAGCACCCGAGAGCGTTTTTTTCGATGCCAACCTAACCAGAGTGACGGGAGCGGCACAATTCAGAAAACGTGCTCAGCTCGCCGAGAAAATGCGATTTAAGCAATAAAATTAAAAATGCTTATAAAACATAAACCAAACGTTGGAGGTGGTCATTTCTTCATGCGCAGTGATAAACTCGGCACTCTAAAGCACCCGAGAGCGTTTTTTTTCGATGCCAACCTAACCAGAGTTACGGGAGCGGCACAATTCAGAAGAAGCGCTCAGCTCGCCGAGAAAATGCGATTTAAGCAATAAAATTAAAAATGCTTATAAAACATAAACCAAACGTTGGAGGTGGTCATTTCTTCATGCGCAGTGATAAACTCGGCACTCTAAAGCACCCGAGAGCGTTTTTTTCGATGCCAACCTAACCAGAGTGACGGGAGCGGCACAATTCAGAAAAAGCGCTCAGCTCGCCGAGAAAATGCGATTTAAGCAATACAATTAAAAATGCTTATAAAACATAAACCAAACGTTGGAGGTGGTCATTTCTTCATGCGCAGTGATAAACTCGGCACTCTAAAGCACCCGAGAGCGTTTTTTTCGATGCCAACCTAACCAGAGTGACGGGAGCGGCACAATTCAGAAAAAGTGCTCAGCTCGCCGAGAAAATGCGATTTAAGCAATAAAATTAAATTTTTTTATAAAACATAAACCAAACGTTGGAGGTGGTCATTTCTTCATGCGCAGTGAATAACTCGGCACTCTAAAGCACCCGAGAGCGTTTTTTTCGATGCCAACCTAACCAGAGTGACGGGAGCGGCACAATTCAGAAAAAGTGCTCAGCTCGCCGAGAAAATGCGATTTAAGCAATAAAATTAAAAATGCTCATAAACCAAACGTTGGAGGTGGTCATTTCTTCATGCGCAGTGATAAACTCGGCACTCTAAAGCACCCGAGAGCGTTTTTTTCGATGCCAACCTAACCAGAGTGACGGGAGCGGCACAATTCAGAAAAAACGCTCAGCTCGCCGAGAAAATGCGATTTAAGCAATAAAATTAAAAATGCTTATAAAACATAAACCAAACGTTGGAGGTGGACATTTCTTCATGCGCAGTGAATAACTCGGCACTCTAAAGCACCCGAGAGCCTTTTTTTCGATGCCAACCTAACCAGAGTGACGGGAGCGGCACAATTCAGAAAAAGCGCTCAGCTCGCCGAGAAAATGCGATTTAAGCAATAAAATTAAAAATGCTTATAAAACATAAACCAAACGTTGGAGGTGGTCATTTCTTCATGCGCAGTGATAAACTCGGCACTCTAAAGCACCCGAGAGCGTTTTTTTCGATGCCAACCTAACCAGAGTGACGGGAGCGGCACAATTCAGAAAAAGATCTCAGCTCGCCGAGAAAATGCGATTTAAGCAATAAAATTAAAAATGCTTATAAAACATAAACCAAACGTTGGAGGTGGTCATTTCTTCATGCGCAGTGAATAACTCGGCACTCTAAAGCAACCGAGAGCGTTTTTTTCGATGCCAACCTAACCAGAGTGACGGGAGCGGCACAATTCAGAAAAAGTGCTCAGCTCGCCGAGAAAATGCGATTTAAGCAATAAAATTAAAAATGCTTATAAAACATAAACCAAACGTTGGAGGTGGTCATTTCTTAATGCGCAGTAATAAACTCGGCACTCTAAAGCACCCGAGAGCGTTTTTTTCGATGCCAACCTAACCAGAGTGACGGGAGCGGCACAATTCAGAAAAAGTGCTCAGCTCGCCGAGAAAATGCGATTTAAGCAATAAAATTAAAAATGCTTATAAAACATAAACCAAACGTTGGAGGTGGTCATTTCTTCATGCGCAGTGATAAACTCGGCACTCTAAAGCACCCGAGAGCGTTTTTTTCGATGCCAACCTAACCAGAGTGACGGGAGCGGCACAATTCAGAAAAAGCGCTCAGCTCGCCGAGAAAATGCGATTTAAGCAATAAAATTAAAAATGCTTATAAAACATAAACCAAACGTTGAAGGTGGTCATTTCTTCATGCGCAGTGATAAACTCGGCACTCTAAAGCACCCGAGAGCGTTTTTTTCGATGCCAACCTAACCAGAGTGACGGGAGCGGCACAATTCAGAAAAAGCGCTCAGCTCGCCGAGAAAATGCGATGTAAGCAATAAAATTAAAAATGCTCATAAACCAAACGTTGGAGGTGGTCATTTCTTCATGCGCAGTGATAAACTCGGCACTCTAAAGCACCCGTGAGCGTTTTTTTCGATGCCAACCTAACCAGAGTGACGGGAGCGGCACAATTCAGAAAAAGTGCTCAGCTCGCCGAGAAAATGCGATTTAAGCAATAAAATTAAAAATGCTTATAAAACATAAACCAAACGTTGGAGGTGGTCATTTCTTCATGCGCAGTGATAAACTCGGCACTCTAAAGCACCCGAGAGCGTTTTTTTCGATGCCAACCTAACCAGAGTGACGGGAGCGGCACAATTCAGAAAAAGTGCTCAGCTCGCCGAGAAAATGCGATTTAAGCAATAAAATTAAAAATGCTTATTAAACATAAACCAAACGTTGGAGGTGGTCATTTCTTCATGCGCAGTGATAAACTCGGCACTCTAAAGAACCCGAGAGCGTTTTTTTCGATGCCAACCTAACCAGAGTGACGGGAGCGGCACAATTCAGAAAAAGTGCTCAGCTCGCCGAGAAAATGCGATTTAAGCAATAAAATTAAAAATGCTTATTAAACATAAACCAAACGTTGGAGGTGGTCATTTCTTCATGCGCAGTGATAAACTCGGCACTCTAAAGCCCCCGAGAGCGTTTTTTTCGATGCCAACCTAACCAGAGTGACGGGAGCGGCACAATTCAGAAAAAGTGCTCAGCTCGCCGAGAAAATGCAATTTAAGCAATAAAACTAAAAATGCTTATAAAACATAAACCAAACGTTGGAGGTGGTCATTTCTTCATGCGCAGTGAATAACTCGGCACTCTAAAGCACCCGAGAGCGTTTTTTTCGATGCCAACCTAACCAGAGTGACGGGAGCGGCACAATTCAGAAAAAGTGCTCAGCTCGCCGAGAAAATGCGATTTAAGCAATAAAATTAAAAATGCTTATAAAACATAAACCAAACGTTGGAGGTGGTCATTTCTTCATGCGCAGTGAATAACTCGGCACTCTAAAGCACCCGAGAGCGTTTTTTTCGATGCCAACCTAACCAGAGTGACGGGAGCGGCACAATTCAGAAAAAGTGCTCAGCTCGCCGAGAAAATGCGATTTAAGCAATAAAATTAAAAATGCTCATAAACCAAACGTTGGAGGTGGTCATTTCTTCATGCGCAGTGATAAACTCGGCACTCTAAAGCACCCGAGAGCGTTTTTTTCGATGCCAACCTAACCAGAGTGACGGGAGCGGCACAATTCAGAAAAAGTGCTCAGCTCGCCGAGAAAATGCGATTTAAGCAATAAAATTAAAAATGCTTATAAAACATAAACCAAACGTTGGAGGTGGTCATTTCTTAATGCGCAGTAATAAACTCGGCACTCTAAAGCACCCGAGAGCGTTTTTTTCGATGCCAACCTAACCAGAGTGACGGGAGCGGCACAATTCAGAAAAAGTGCTCAGCTCGCCGAGAAAATGCGATTTAAGCAATAAAATTAAAAATGCTTATAAAACATAAACCAAACGTTGGAGGTGGTCATTTCTTCATGCGCAGTGATAAACTCGGCACTCTAAAGCACCCGAGAGCGTTTTTTTCGATGCCAACCTAACCAGAGTGACGGGAGCGGCACAATTCAGAAAAAGCGCTCAGCTCGCCGAGAAAATGCGATTTAAGCAATAAAATTAAAAATGCTTATAAAACATAAACCAAACGTTGGAGGTGGTCATTTCTTCTTGCGCAGTGATAAACTCGGCACTCTAAAGCACCCGAGAGCGTTTTTTTCGATGCCAACCTAACCAGAGTGACGGGAGCGGCACAATTCAGAAAAAGCGCTCAGCTCGCCGAGAAAATGCGATTTAAGCAATAAAATTAAAAATGCTTATAAAACATAAACCAAACGTTGGAGGTGGTCATTTCTTCATGTGCAGTGATAAACTCGGCACTCTAAAGCACCCGAGAGCGTTTTTTTCGATGCCAACCTAACCAGAGTGACGGGAGCGGCACAATTCAGAAAAAGCGCTCAGCTCGCCGAGAAAATGCGATTTAAGCAATAAAATTAAAAATGCTTATAAAACATAAACCAAACGTTGGAGGTGGTCATTTCTTCATGCGCAGTGATAAACTCGGCACTCTAAAGCACCCGAGAGCGTTTTTTTCGATGCCAACCTAACCAGAGTGACGGGAGCGGCACAATTCAGAAAAAGTGCTCAGCTCGCCGAGAAAATGCGATTTAAGCAATAAAATTAAAAATGCTTATAAAACATAAACCAAACGTTGGAGGTGGTCATTTCTTAATGCGCAGTAATAAACTCGGCACTCTAAAGCACCCGTGAGCGTTTTTTTCGATGCCAACCTAACCAGAGTGACGGGAGCGGCACAATTCAGAAAAAGTGCTCAGCTCGCCGAGAAAATGCGATTTAAGCAATAAAATTAAAAATGCTTATAGAACATAAACCAAACGTTGGAGGTGGTCATTTCTTCATGCGCAGTGATAAACTCGGCACTCTAAAGCACCCGAGAGCGTTTTTTTCGATGCCAACCTAACCAGAGTGACGGGAGCGGCACAATTCAGAAAAAGCGCTCAGCTCGCTGAGAAAATGCGATTTAAGCAATAAAATTAAAAATGCTTATAAAACATAAACCAAACGTTGGAGGTGGTCATTTCTTCATGCGCAGTGATAAACTCGGCACTCTAAAGCACCCGAGAGCGTTTTTTTCGATGCCAACCTAACCAGAGTCACGGGAGCGGCACAATTCAGAAAAAGTGCTCAGCTCGCCGAGAAAATGCGATTTAAGCAATAAAATTAAAAATGCTTATAAAACATAAACCAAACGTTGGAGGTGGTCATTTCTTCATGCGCAGTGAATAACTCGGCACTCTAAAGCACCCGAGAGCGTTTTTTTCGATGCCAACCTAACCAGAGTGACGGGAGCGGCACAATTCAGAAAAAGTGCTCAGCTCGCCGAGAAAATGCGATTTAAGCAACAAAATTAAAAATGCTTATAAAACATAAACCAAACGTTGGAGGTGGTCATTTCTTCATGCGCAGTGAATAACTCGGCACTCTAAAGCACCCGAGAGCGTTTTTTTCGATGCCAACCTAACCAGAGTGACGGGAGCGGCACAATTCAGAAAACGTGCTCAGCTCGCCGAGAAAATGCGATTTAAGCAATAAAATTAAAAATGCTTATAAAACATAAACCAAACGTTGGAGGTGGTCATTTCTTCATGCGCAGTGATAAACTCGGCACTCTAAAGCACCCGAGAGCGTTTTTTTCGATGCCAACCTAACCAGAGTTACGGGAGCGGCACAATTCAGAAGAAGCGCTCAGCTCGCCGAGAAAATGCGATTTAAGCAATAAAATTAAAAATGCTTATAAAACATAAACCAAACGTTGGAGGTGGTCATTTCTTCATGCGCAGTGATAAACTTGGCACTCTAAAGCACCCGAGAGCGTTTTTTTCGATGCCAACCTAACCAGAGTGACGGGAGCGGCACAATTCAGAAAAAGCGCTCAGCTCGCCGAGAAAATGCGATTTAAGCAATACAATTAAAAATGCTTATAAAACATAAACCAAACGTTGGAGGTGGTCATTTCTTCATGCGCAGTGATAAACTCGGCACTCTAAAGCACCCGAGAGCGTTTTTTTCGATGCCAACCTAACCAGAGTGACGGGAGCGGCACAATTCAGAAAAAGCGCTCAGCTCGCCGAGAAAATGCGATTTAAGCAATAAAATTAAAAATGCTTATAAAACATAAACCAAACGTTGGAGGTGGTCATTTCTTAATGCGCAGTAATAAACTCGGCACTCTAAAGCACCCGTGAGCGTTTTTTTCGATGCCAACCTAACCAGAGTGACGGGAGCGGCACAATTCAGAAAAAGCGCTCAGCTCGCCGAGAAAATGCGATTTAAGCAATAAAATTAAAAATGCTTATAAAACATAAACCGAACGTTGAAGGTGGTCATTTCTTCATGCGCAGTGATAAACTCGGCACTCTAAAGCACCCGAGAGCGTTTTTTTCGATGCCAACCTAACCAGAGTGACGGGAGCGGCACAATTCAGAAAAAGCGCTCAGCTCGCCGAGAAAATGCGATTTAAGCAATAAAATTAAAAATGCTCATAAACCAAACGTTGGAGGTGGTCATTTCTTCATGCGCAGTGATAAACTCGGCACTCTAAAGCACCCGTGAGCGTTTTTTTCAATGCCAACCTAACCAGAGTGACGGGAGCGGCACAATTCAGAAAAAGTGCTCAACTCGCCGAGAAAATGCGATTTAAGCAATAAAATTAAAAATGCTTATAAAACATAAACCAAACGTTGGAGGTGGTCATTTCTTCATGCGCAGTGATAAACTCGGCACTCTAAAGCACCCGAGAGCGTTTTTTTCGATGCCAACCTAACCAGAGTGACGGGAGCGGAACAATTCAGAAAAAGCGCTCAGCTCGCCGAGAAAATGCGATTTAAGCAATAAAATTAAAAATGCTTATAAAACATAAACCAAACGTTGGAGGTAGTCATTTCTTCATGCGCAGTGATAAACTCGGCACTCTAAAGCACCCGAGAGCGTTTTTTTCGATGCCAACCTAACCAGAGTGACGGGAGCGGCACAATTCAGAAAAAGTGCTCAGCTCGCCGAGAAAATGCGATTTAAGCAATAAAATTAAAAATGCTTATAAAACATAAACCAAACGTTGGAGGTGGTCATTTCTTAATGCGCAGTAATAAACTCGGCACTCTAAAGCACCCGTGAGCGTTTTTTTCGATGCCAACCTAACCAGAGTGACGGGAGCGGCACAATTCAGAAAAAGTGCTCAGCTCGCCGAGAAAATGCGATTTAAGCAATAAAATTAAAAATGCTTATAAAACATAAACCAAACGTTGGAGGTGGTCATTTCTTCATGCGCAGTGATAAACTCGGCACTCTAAAGCACCCGAGAGCGTTTTTTTCGATGCCAACCTAACCAGAGTGACGGGAGCGGCACAATTCAGAAAAAGCGCTCAGCTCGCCGAGAAAATGCGATTTAAGCAATAAAATTAAAAATGCTTATAAAACATAAACCAAACGTTGGAGGTGGTCATTTCTTCATGCGCAGTGATAAACTCGGCACTCTAAAGCACCCGAGAGCGTTTTTTTCGATGCCAACCTAACCAGAGTGACGGGAGCGGCACAATTCAGAAAAAGTGCTCAGCTCGCCGAGAAAATGCGATTTAAGCAATAAAATTAAAATTGCTTATAAAACATAAACCAAACGTTGGAGGTAGTCATTTCTTCATGCGCAGTGATAAACTCGGCACTCTAAAGCACCCGAGAGCGTTTTTTTCGATGCCAACCTAACCAGAGTGACGGGAGCGGCACAATTCAGAAAAAGCGCTCAGCTCGCCGAGAAAATGCGATTTAAGCAATAAAATTAAAAATGCTTATAAAACATAAACCAAACGTTGGAGGTAGTCATTTCTTCATGCGCAGTGATAAACTCGGCACTCTAAAGCACCCGAGAGCGTTTTTTTCGATGCCAACCTAACCAGAGTGACGGGAGCGGCACAATTCAGAAAAAGTGCTCAGCTCGCCGAGAAAATGCGATTTAAGCAATAAAATTAAAAATGCTTATAAAACATAAACCAAACGTTGGAGGTGGTCATTTCTTAATGCGCAGTAATAAACTCGGCACTCTAAAGCACCCGTGAGCGTTTTTTTCGATGCCAACCTAACCAGAGTGACGGGAGCGGCACAATTCAGAAAAAGCGCTCAGCTCGCCGAGAAAATGCGATTTAAGCAATAAAATTAAAAATGCTTATAAAACATAAACCAAACGTTGAAGGTGGTCATTTCTTCATGCGCAGTGATAAACTCGGCACTCTAAAGCACCCGAGAGCGTTTTTTTCGATGCCAACCTAACCAGAGTGACGGGAGCGGCACAATTCAGAAAAAGCGCTCAGCTCGCCGAGAAAATGCGATTTAAGCAATAAAATTAAAAATGCTCATAAACCAAACGTTGGAGGTGGTCATTTCTTCATGCGCAGTGATAAACTCGGCACTCTAAAGCACCCGTGAGCGTTTTTTTCAATGCCAACCTAACCAGAGTGACGGGAGCGGCACAATTCAGAAAAAGTGCTCAGCTCGCCGAGAAAATGCGATTTAAGCAATAAAATTAAAAATGCTTATAAAACATAAACCAAACGTTGGAGGTGGTCATTTCTTCATGCGCAGTGAATAACTCGGCACTCTAAAGCACCCGAGAGCGTTTTTTTCGATGCCAACCTAACCAGAGTGACGGGAGCCGCACAATTCAGAAAAAGTGCTCAGCTCGCCGAGAAAATGCGATTTAAGCAATAAAATTAAAAATGCTTATAAAACATAAACCAAACGTTGGAGGTGGTCATTTCTTCATGCGCAGTGATAAACTCGGCACTCTAAAGCACCCGAGAGCGTTTTTTTCGATGCCAACCTAACCAGAGTGACGGGAGCGGCACAATTCAGAAAAAGTGCTCAGCTCGCCGAGAAAATGCGATTTAAGCAATAAAACTAAAAATGCTTATAAAACATAAACCAAACGTTGGAGGTGGTCATTTCTTCATGCGCAGTGAATAACTCGGCACTCTAAAGCACCCGAGAGCGTTTTTTTCGATGCCAACCTAACCAGAGTGACGGGAGCGGCACAATTCAGAAAAAGTGCTCAGCTCGCCGAGAAAATGCGATTTAAGCAATAAAATTAAAAATGCTTATAAAACATAAACCAAACGTTGGAGGTGGTCGTTTCTTAATGCGCAGTAATAAACTCGGCACTCTAAAGCACCCGAGAGCGTTTTTTTCGATGCCAACCTAACCAGAGTGACGGGAGCGGCACAATTCAGAAAAAGTGCTCAGCTCGCCGAGAAAATGCGATTTAAGCAATAAAATTAAAAATGCTTATAAAACATAAACCAAACGTTGGAGGTGGTCATTTCTTCATGCGCAGTGATAAACTCGGCACTCTAAAGCACCCGAGAGCGTTTTTTTCGATGCCAACCTAACCAGAGTGACGGGAGCGGCACAATTCAGAAAAAGTGCTCAGCTCGCCGAGAAAATGCGATTTAAGCAATAAAACTAAAAATGCTTATAAAACATAAACCAAACGTTGGAGGTGGTCATTTCTTCATGCGCAGTGAATAACTCGGCACTCTAAAGCACCCGAGAGCGTTTTTTTCGATGCCAACCTAACCAGAGTGACGGGAGCGGCACAATTCAGAAAAAATGCTCAGCTCGCCGAGAAAATGCGATTTAAGCAATAAAATTAAAAATGCTTATAAAACATAAACCAAACGTTGGAGGTGGTCATTTCTTCATGCGCAGTGATAAACTCGGCACTCTAAAGCACCCGAGAGCGTTTTTTTCGATGCCAACCTAACCAGAGTGACGGGAGCGGCACAATTCAGAAAAAGCGCTCAGCTCGCCGAGAAAATGGGATTTAAGCAATAAAACTAAAAATGCTTATAAAACATAAACCAAACGTTGGAGGTGGTCATTTCTTCATGCGCAGTGAATAACTCAGCACTCTAAAGCACCCGAGAGCGTTTTTTTCGATGACAACCTAACCAGAGTGACGGGAGCGGCACAATTCAGAAAAAGTGCTCAGCTCGCCGAGAAAATGCGATTTAAGCAATAAAATTAAAAATGCTTATAAAACATAAACCAAACGTTGGAGGTGGTCATTTCTTCATGCGCAGTGATAAACTCGGCACTCTAAAGCACCCGAGAGCGTTTTTTTCGATGCCAACCTAACCAGAGTGACGGGAGGGGCACAATTCAGAAAAAGCGCTCAGCTCGCCGAGAAAATGCGATTTAAGCAATAAAATTAAAAATGCTTATAAAACATAAACCAAACGTTGGAGGTGGTCATTTCTTCATGCGCAGTGATAAACTCGGCACTCTAAAGCACCCGAGAGCGTTTTTTTCGATGCCAACCTAACCAGAATCACGGGAGCGGCACAATTCAGAAAAAGCGCTCAGCTCGCCGAGAAAATGCGATTTAAGCAATAAAATTAAAAATGCTTATAAAACATAAACCAAACGTTGGAGGTGGTCATTTCTTCATGCGCAGTGATTAACTCGGCACTCTAAAGCACCCGAGAGCGTTTTTTTCGATGCCAACCTAACCAGAGTGACGGGAGCGGCACAATTCAGAAAAAGTGCTCAGCTCGCCGAGAATATGCGATTTAAGCAATAAAATTAAAAATGCTTATAAAACATGAACCAAACGTTGGAGGTGGTCATTTCTTCATGCGCAGTGATAAACTCGGCACTCTAAAGCACCCGAGAGCGTTTTTTTCGATGCCAACCTAACCAGAGTGACGGGAGCGGCACAATTCAGAAAAAGTGCTCAGCTTGCCGAGAAAATGCGATTTAAGCAATAAAATTAAAAATGCTTATTAAACATAAACCAAACGTTGGAGGTGGTCATTTCTTCATGCGCAGTGATAAACTCGGCACTCTAAAGCACCCGAGAGCGTTTTTTTCGATGCCAACCTAACCAGAGTGACGGGAGCGGCACAATTCAGAAAAAGTGCTCAGCTCGCCGAGAAAATGCGATTTAAGCAATAAAACTAAAAATGCTTATAAAACATAAACCAAACGTTGGAGGTGGTCATTTCTTCATGCGCAGTGAATCACTCGGCACTCTAAAGCACCCGAGAGCGTTTTTTTCGATGCCAACCTAACCAGAGTGACGGGAGCGGCACAATTCAGAAAAAGCGCTCAGCTCGCCGAGAAAATGCGATTTAAGCAATAAAATTAAAAATGCTTATAAAACATAAACCAAACGTTGGAGGTGGTCATTTCTTCATGCGCAGTGAATAACTCGGCACTCTAAAGCACCCGAGAGCGTTTTTTTCGATGCCAACCTAACCAGAGTGACGGGAGCGGCACAATTCAGAAAAAGTGCTCAGCTCGCCGAGAAAATGCGATTTAAGCAATAAAATTAAAAATGCTTATAAAACATAAACCAAACGTTGGAGGTGGTCATTTCTTCATGCGCAGTGATAAACTCGGCACTCTAAAGCACCCGAGAGCGTTTTTTTCGATGCCAACCTAACCAGAGTGACGGGAGCTGCACAATTCAGAAAAAGTGCTCAGCTCGCCGAGAAAATGCGATTTAAGCAATAAAATTAAAAATGCTTATAAAACATAAACCAAACGTTGGAGGTGGTCATTTCTTCATGCGCAGTGATAAACTCGGCACTCTAAAGCACCCGAGAGCGTTTTTTTCGATGCCAACCTAACCAGAGTGACGGGAGCGGCACAATTCAGAAAAAGTGCTCAGCCTGCCGAGAAAATGCGATTTAAGCAATAAAACTAAAAATGCTTATAAAACATAAACCAAACGTTGGAGGTGGTCATTTCTTCATGCGCAGTGAATAACTCGGCACTCTAAAGCATCCGAGAGCGTTTTTTTCGATGCCAACCTAACCAGAGTGACGGGAGCGGCACAATTCAGAAAAAGTGCTCAGCTCGCCGAGAAAATGCGATTTAAGCAATAAAATTAAAAATGCTTATAAAACATAAACCAAACGTTGGAGGTGGTCATTTCTTCATGCGCAGTGATAAACTCGGCACTCTAAAGCACCCGAGAGCGTTTTTTTCGATGCCAACCTAACCAGAGTGACGGGAGCGGCACAATTCAGAAAAAGTGCTCAGCTCGCCGAGAAAATGCGATTTAAGCAATAAAATTAAAAATGCTTATAAAACATAAACCAAACGTTGGAGGTGGTCATTTCTTCATGCGCAGTGAATAACTCGGCACTCTAAAGCACCCGAGAGCGTTTTTTTCGATGCCAACCTAACCAGAGTGACGGGAGCGGCACAATTCAGAAAAAGTGCTCAGCTCGCCGAGAAAATGCGATTTAAGCAATAAAATTAAAAATGCTTATAAAACATAAACCAAACGTTGGAGGTGGTCATTTCTTAATGCGCAGTAATAAACTCGGCACTCTAAAGCACCCGTGAGCGTTTTTTTCGATGCCAACCTAACCAGAGTGACTGGAGCGGCACAATTCAGAAAAAGTGCTCAGCTCGCCGAGAAAATGCGATTTAAGCAATAAAATTAAAAATGCTTATAAAACATAAACCAAACGTTGGAGGTGGTCATTTCTTCATGCGCAGTGATAAACTCGGCACTCTAAAGCACCCGAGAGCGTTTTTTTCGATGCCAACCTAACCAGAGTGACGGGAGCGGCACAATTCAGAAAAAGTGCTCAGCTTGCCGAGAAAATGCGATTTAAGCAATAAAATTAAAAATGCTTATTAAACATAAACCAAACGTTGGAGGTGGTCATTTCTTCATGCGCAGTGATAAACTCGGCACTCTAAAGCACCCGAGAGCGTTTTTTTCGATGCCAACCTAACCAGAGTGACGGGAGCGGCACAATTCAGAAAAAGTGCTCAGCTCGCCGAGAAAATGCGATTTAAGCAATAAAACTAAAAATGCTTATAAAACATAAACCAAACGTTGGAGGTGGTCATTTCTTCATGCGCAGTGAATAACTCAGCACTCTAAAGCACCCGAGAGCGTTTTTTTCGATGACAACCTAACCAGAGTGACGGGAGCGGCACAATTCAGAAAAAGTGCTCAGCTCACCGAGAAAATGCGATTTAAGCAATAAAATTAAAAATGCTTATAAAACATAAACCAAACGTTGGAGGTGGTAATTTCTTCATGCGCAGTGATAAACTCGGCACTCTAAAGCACCCGAGAGCGTTTTTTTCGATGCCAACCTAACCAGAGTGACGGGAGCGGCACAATTCAGAAAAAGCGCTCAGCTCGCCGAGAAAATGCGATTTAAGCAATAAAATTAAAAATGCTTATAAAACATAAACCAAACGTTGGAGGTGGTCATTTCTTCATGCGCAGTGATAAACTCGGCACTCTAAAGCACCCGAGAGCGTTTTTTTCGATGCCAACCTAACCAGAGTCACGGGAGCGGCACAATTCAGAAAAAGCGCTCAGCTCGCCGAGAAAATGCGATTTAAGCAATAAAATTAAAAATGCTTATAAAACATAAACCAAACGTTGGAGGTGGTCATTTCTTCATGCGCAGTGATAAACTCGGCACTCTAAAGCACCCGAGAGCGTTTTTTTCGATGCCAACCTAACCAGAGTGACGGGAGCGGCACAATTCAGAAAAAGCGCTCAGCTCGCCGAGAAAATGCGATTTAAGCAATAAAATTAAAAATGCTTATAAAACATAAACCAAACGTTGGAGGTGGTCATTTCTTCATGCGCAGTGATAAACTCGGCACTCTAAAGCACCCGAGAGCGTTTTTTTCGATGCCAACCTAACCAGAGTTACGGGAGCGGCACAATTCAGAAAAAGCGCTCAGCTCGCCGAGAAAATGCAATTTAAGCAATAAAATTAAAAATGCTTATAAAACATAAACCAAACGTTGGAGGTGGTCATTTCTTCATGCGCAGTGATAAACTCGGCACTCTAAAGCACCCGAGAGCGTTTTTTTCGATGCCAACCTAACCAGAGTGACGGGAGCGGCACAATTCAGAAAAAGCGCTCAGCTCGCCGAGAAAATGCGATTTAAGCAATAAAATTAAAAATGCTTATAAAACATAAACCAAACGTTGGAGGTGGTCATTTCTTCATGCGCAGTGATAAACTCGGCACTCTAAAGCACCCGAGAGCGTTTTTTTCGATGCCAACCTAACCAGAGTGACGGGAGCGGCACAATTCAGAAAAAGTGCTCAGCTCGCCGAGAAAATGCGATTTAAGCAATAAAATTAAAAATGCTTATAAAACATAAACCAAACGTTGGAGGTGGTCATTTCTTCATGCGCAGTGAATAACTCGGCACTCTAAAGCACCCGAGAGCGTTTTTTTCGATGCCAACCTGACCAGAGTGACGGGAGCGGCACAATTCAGAAAAAGTGCTCAGCTCGCCGAGAAAATGCGATTTAAGCAATAAAATTAAAAATGCTTATAAAACATAAACCAAACGTTGGAGGTGGTCATTTCTTCATGCGCAGTGATAAACTCGGCACTCTAAAGCACCCGAGAGCGTTTTTTTCGATGCCAACCTAACCAGAGTGACGGGAGCGGCACAATTCAGAAAAAGCGCTCAGCTCGCCGAGAAAATGCGATTTAAGCAATAAAATTAAAAATGCTTATAAAACATAAACCAAACGTTGGAGGTGGTCATTTCTTCATGCGCAGTGATAAACTCGGCACTCTAAAGCACCCGAGAGCGTTTTTTTCGATGCCAACCTAACCAGAGTTACGGGAGCGGCACAATTCAGAAAAAGCGCTCAGCTCGCCGAGAAAATGCAATTTAAGCAATAAAATTAAAAATGCTTATAAAACATAAACCAAACGTTGGAGGTGGTCATTTCTTCATGCGCAGTGATAAACTCGGCACTCTAAAGCACCCGAGAGCGTTTTTTTCGATGCCAACCTAACCAGAGTGACGGGAGCGGCACAATTCAGAAAAAGCGCTCAGCTCGCCGAGAAAATGCGATTTAAGCAATAAAATTAAAAATGCTTATAAAACATAAACCAAACGTTGGAGGTGGTCATTTCTTCATGCGCAGTGATAAACTCGGCACTCTAAAGCACCCGAGAGCGTTTTTTTCGATGCCAACCTAACCAGAGTGACGGGAGCGGCACAATTCAGAAAAAGTGCTCAGCTCGCCGAGAAAATGCGATTTAAGCAATAAAATTAAAAATGCTTATAAAACATAAACCAAACGTTGGAGGTGGTCATTTCTTCATGCGCAGTGAATAACTCGGCACTCTAAAGCACCCGAGAGCGTTTTTTTCGATGCCAACCTGACCAGAGTGACGGGAGCGGCACAATTCAGAAAAAGTGCTCAGCTCGCCGAGAAAATGCGATTTAAGCAATAAAATTAAAAATGCTTATAAAACATAAACCAAACGTTGGAGGTGGTCATTTCTTCATGCGCAGTGATAAACTCGGCACTCTAAAGCACCCGAGAGCGTTTTTTTCGATGCCAACCTAACCAGAGTGACGGGAGCTGCACAATTCAGAAAAAGTGCTCAGCTCGCCGAGAAAATGCGATTTAAGCAATAAAATTAAAAATGCTTATAAAACATAAACCAAACGTTGGAGGTGGTCATTTCTTCATGCGCAGTGATAAACTCGGCACTCTAAAGCACCCGAGAGCGTTTTTTTCGATGCCAACCTAACCAGAGTGACGGGAGCGGCACAATTCAGAAAAAGTGCTCAGCCTGCCGAGAAAATGCGATTTAAGCAATAAAACTAAAAATGCTTATAAAACATAAACCAAACGTTGGAGGTGGTCATTTCTTCATGCGCAGTGAATAACTCGGCACTCTAAAGCACCCGAGAGCGTTTTTTTCGATGCCAACCTAACCAGAGTGACGGGAGCGGCACAATTCAGAAAAAGTGCTCAGCTCGCCGAGAAAATGCGATTTAAGCAATAAAATTAAAAATGCTTATAAAACATAAACCAAACGTTGGAGGTGGTCATTTCTTCATGCGCAGTGATAAACTCGGCACTCTAAAGCACCCGAGAGCGTTTTTTTCGATGCCAACCTAACCAGAGTGACGGGAGCGGCACAATTCAGAAAAAGTGCTCAGCTCGCCGAGAAAATGCGATTTAAGCAATAAAATTAAAAATGCTTATAAAACATAAACCAAACGTTGGAGGTGGTCATTTCTTAATGCGCAGTAATAAATTCGGCACTCTAAAGCACCCGAGAGCGTTTTTTTCGATGCCAACCTAACCAGAGTGACGGGAGCTGCACAATTCAGAAAAAGTGCTCAGCTCGCCGAGAAAATGCGATTTAAGCAATAAAATTAAAAATGCTTATAAAACATAAACCAAACGTTGGACGTGGTCATTTCTTCATGCGCAGTGATAAACTCGGCACTCTAAAGCACCCGAGAGCGTTTTTTTCGATGCCAACCTAACCAGAGTTACGGGAGCGGCACAATTCAGAAAAAGCGCTCAGCTCGCCGAGAAAATGCGATTTAAGCAATAAAATTAAAAATGCTTATAAAACATAAACCAAACGTTGGAGGTGGTCATTTCTTCATGCGCAGTGATAAACTCGGCACTCTAAAGCACCCGAGAGCGTTTTTTTCGATGCCAACCTAACCAGAGTGACGGGAGCGGCACAATTCAGAAAAAGCGCTCAGCTCGCCGAGAAAATGCGATTCAAGCAATAAAATTAAAAATGCTTATAAAACATAAACCAAACGTTGGAGGTGGTCATTTCTTCATGCGCAGTGATAAACTCGGCACTCTAAAGCACCCGAGAGCGTTTTTTTCGATGCCAACCTAACCAGAGTGACGGGAGCGGCACAATTCAGAAAAAGTGCTCAGCTCGCCGAGAAAATGCGATTTAAGCAATAAAATTAAAAATGCTTATAAAACATAAACCAAACGTTGGAGGTGGTCATTTCTTCATGCGCAGTGAATAACTCGGCACTCTAAAGCACCCGAGAGCAATTTTTTCGATGCCAACCTAACCAGAGTGACGGGAGCGGCACAATTCAGAAAAAGTGCTCAGCTCGCCGAGAAAATGCGATTTAAGCAATAAAATTAAAAATGCTTATAAAACATAAACCAAACGTTGGAGGTGGTCATTTCATAATGTGCAGTAATAAACTCGGCACTCTAAAGCACCCGAGAGCGTTTTTTTCGATGCCAACCTAACCAGAGTGACGGGAGCGGCACAATTCAGAAAAAGTGCTCAGCTCGCCGAGAAAATGCGATTTAAGCAATAAAATTAAAAATGCTTATAAAACATAAACCAAACGTTGGAGGTGGTCATTTCTTCATGCGCAGTGAATAACTCGGCACTCTAAAGCACCCGAGAGCGTTTTTTTCGATGCCAGCCTAACCAGAGGGACGGGAGCGGCACAATTCAGAAAAAGTGCTCAGCTCGCCGAGAAAATGCGATTTAAGCAATAAAATTAAAAATGCTTATAAAACATAAACCAAACGTTGGAGGTGGTCATTTCTTCATGCGCAGTGATAAACTCGGCACTCTAAAGCACCCGTGAGCGTTTTTTTCGATGCCAACCTAACCAGAGTGACGGGAGCGGCACAATTCAGAAAAAGTGCTCAGCTCGCCGAGAAAATGCGATTTAAGCAATAAAATTAAAAATGCTTATAAAACATAAACCAAACGTTGGAGGTGGTCATTTCTTCATGCGCAGTGATAAAGTCGGCACTTTAAAGCACCCGAGAGCGTTTTTTTCGATGCCAACCTAACCAGAGTGACGGGAGCGGCACAATTCAGAAAAAGTGCTCAGCTCGCCGAGAAAATGCGATTTAAGCAATAAAATTAAAAATGCTTATTAAACATAAACCAAACGTTGGAGGTGGTCATTTCTTCATGCGCAGTGATAAACTCGGCACTCTAAAGCACCCGAGAGCGTTTTTTTCGATGCCAACCTAACCAGAGTGACGGGAGCGGCACAATTCAGAAAAAGTGCTCAGCTCGCCGAGAAAATGCGATTTAAGCAATAAAACTAAAAATGCTTATAAAACATAAACCAAACGTTGGAGGTGGTCATTTCTTCATGCGCAGTGAATAACTCGGCACTCTAAAGCACCCGAGAGCGTTTTTTTCGATGCCAACCTAATCAGAGTGACGGGAGCGGCACAATTCAGAAAAAGCGCTCAGCTCGCCGAGAAAATGCGATTTAAGCAATAAATTTAAAAATGCTTATAAAACATAAACCAAACGTTGGAGGTGGTCATTTCTTCATGCGCAGTGATAAACTCGGCACTCTAAAGCACCCGAAAGCGTTTTTTTCGATGCCAACCTAACCAGAGTGACGGGAGCGGCACAATTCAGAAAAAGTGCTCAGCTCGCCGAGAAAATGCGATTTAAGCAATAAAATTAAAAATGCTTATAAAACATAAACCAAACGTTGGACGTGGTCATTTCTTCATGCGCAGTGATAAACTCGGCACTCTAAAGCACCCGAGAGCGTTTTTTTCGATGCCAACCTAACCAGAGTGACGGGAGCGGCACAATTCAGAAAAAGCGCTCAGCTCGCCGAGAAAATGCGATTTAAGCAATACAATTAAAAATGCTTATAAAACATAAACCAAACGTTGGAGGTGGTCATTTCTTCATGCGCAGTGATAAACTCGGCACTCTAAAGCACCCGAGAGCGTTTTTTTCGATGCCAACCTAACCAGAGTGACGGGAGCGGCACAATTCAGAAAAAGTGCTCAGCTCGCCGAGAAAATGCGATTCAAGCAATAAAATTGAAAATGCTTATTAAACATAAACCAAACGTTGGAGGTGGTCATTTCTTCATGCGCAGTGAATAACTCGGCACTCTAAAGCACCCAGAGCGTTTTTTTCGATGCCAACCTAACCAGAGTGACGGGAGCGGCACAATTCAGAAAAAGTGCTCAGCTCGCCGAGAAAATGCGATTTAAGCAATAAAATTAAAAATGCTTATAAAACATAAACCAAACGTTGGAGGTGGTCATTTCTTAATGCGCAGTAATAAACTCGGCACTCTAAAGCACCCGAGAGCGTTTTTTTCGATGCCAACCTAACCAGAGTGACGGGAGCGGCACAATTCAGAAAAAGTGCTCAGCTCGCCGAGAAAATGCGATTTAAGCAATAAAATTAAAAATGCTTATTAAACATAAACCAAACGTTGGAGGTGGTCATTTCTTCATGCGCAGTGAATAACTCGGCACTCTAAAGCACCCGATAGCGTTTTTTTCGATGCCAACCTAACCAGAGTGACGGGAGCGGCACAATTCAGAAAAAGTGCTCAGCTCGCCGAGAAAATGCGATTTAAGCAATAAAATTAAAAATGCTTATAAAACATAAACCAAACGTTGGAGGTGGTCATTTCTTAATGCGCACTAATAAACTCGGCACTCTAAAGCACCCGTGAGCGTTTTTTTCGATGCCAACCTAACCAGAGTGACGGGAGCGGCACAATTCAGAAAAAGTGCTCAGCTCGCCGAGAAAATGCGATTTAAGCAATAAAATTAAAAATGCTTATAAAACTTAAACCAAACGTTGGAGGTGGTCATTTCTTCATGCGCAGTGATAAAGTCGGCACTTTAAAGCACCCGAGAGCGTTTTTTTCGATGCCAACCTAACCAGAGTGACGGGAGCGGCACAATTCAGAAAAAGTGCTCAGCTCGCCGAGAAAATGCGATTTAAGCAATAAAATTAAAAATGCTTATTAAACATAAACCAAACGTTGGAGGTGGTCATTTCTTCATGCGCAGTGATAAACTCGGCACTCTAAAGCACCCGAGAGCGTTTTTTTCGATGCCAACCTAACCAGAGTGACGGGAGCGGCACAATTCAGAAAAAGTGCTCAGCTCGCCGAGAAAATGCGATTTAAGCAATAAAATTAAAAATGCTTATAAAACATAAACCAAACGTTGGAGGTGGTCATTTCTTAATGCGCAGTAATAAACTCGGCACTCTAAAGCACCCGTGAGCGTTTTTTTCGATGCCAACCTAACCAGAGTGACGGGAGCGGCACAATTCAGAAAAAGTGCTCAGCTCGCCGAGAAAATGCGATTTAAGCAATAAAATTAAAAATGCTTATAAAACATAAACCAAACGTTGGAGGTGGTCATTTCTTCATGCGCAGTGATAAAGTCGGCACTTTAAAGCACCCGAGAGCGTTTTTTTCGATGCCAACCTAACCAGAGTGACGGGAGCGGCACAATTCAGAAAAAGTGCTCAGCTCGCCGAGAAAATGCGATTTAAGCAATAAAATTAAAAATGCTTATTAAACATAAACCAAACGTTGGAGGTGGTCATTTCTTCATGCGCAGTGATAAACTCGGCACTCTAAAGCACCCGAGAGCGTTTTTTTCGATGCCAACCTAACCAGAGTGACGGGAGCGGCACAATTCAGAAAAAGTGCTCAGCTCGCCGAGAAAATGCGATTTAAGCAATAAAACTAAAAATGCTTATAAAACATAAACCAAACGTTGGAGGTGGTCATTTCTTCATGCGCAGTGAATAACTCGGCACTCTAAAGCACCCGAGAGCGTTTTTTTCGATGCCAACCTAATCAGAGTGACGGGAGCGGCACAATTCAGAAAAAGCGCTCAGCTCGCCGAGAAAATGCGATTTAAGCAATAAATTTAAAAATGCTTATAAAACATAAACCAAACGTTGGAGGTGGTCATTTCTTCATGCGCAGTGATAAACTCGGCACTCTAAAGCACCCGAGAGCGTTTTTTTCGATGCCAACCTAACCAGAGTGACGGGAGCGGCACAATTCAGAAAAAGTGCTCAGCTCGCCGAGAAAATGCGATTTAAGCAATAAAATTAAAAATGCTTATAAAACATAAACCAAACGTTGGAGGTGGTCATTTCTTCATGCGCAGTGATAAACTCGGCACTCTAAAGCACCCGAGAGCGTTTTTTTCGATGCCAACCTAACCAGAGTGACGGGAGCGGCACAATTCAGAAAAAGCGCTCAGCTCGCCGAGAAAATGCGATTTAAGCAATACAATTAAAAATGCTTATAAAACATAAACCAAACGTTGGAGGTGGTCATTTCTTCATGCGCAGTGATAAACTCGGCACTCTAAAGCACCCGAGAGCGTTTTTTTCGATGCCAACCTAACCAGAGTGACGGGAGCGGCACAATTCAGAAAAAGTGCTCAGCTCGCCGAGAAAATGCGATTCAAGCAATAAAATTGAAAATGCTTATTAAACATAAACCAAACGTTGGAGGTGGTCATTTCTTCATGCGCAGTGAATAACTCGGCACTCTAAAGCACCCAGAGCGTTTTTTTCGATGCCAACCTAACCAGAGTGACGGGAGCGGCACAATTCAGAAAAAGTGCTCAGCTCGCCGAGAAAATGCGATTTAAGCAATAAAATTAAAAATGCTTATAAAACATAAACCAAACGTTGGAGGTGGTCATTTCTTAATGCGCAGTAATAAACTCGGCACTCTAAAGCACCCGAGAGCGTTTTTTTCGATGCCAACCTAACCAGAGTGACGGGAGCGGCACAATTCAGAAAAAGTGCTCAGCTCGCCGAGAAAATGCGATTTAAGCAATAAAATTAAAAATGCTTATTAAACATAAACCAAACGTTGGAGGTGGTCATTTCTTCATGCGCAGTGAATAACTCGGCACTCTAAAGCACCCGATAGCGTTTTTTTCGATGCCAACCTAACCAGAGTGACGGGAGCGGCACAATTCAGAAAAAGTGCTCAGCTCGCCGAGAAAATGCGATTTAAGCAATAAAATTAAAAATGCTTATAAAACATAAACCAAACGTTGGAGGTGGTCATTTCTTAATGCGCAGTAATAAACTCGGCACTCTAAAGCACCCGTGAGCGTTTTTTTCGATGCCAACCTAACCAGAGTGACGGGAGCGGCACAATTCAGAAAAAGTGCTCAGCTCGCCGAGAAAATGCGATTTAAGCAATAAAATTAAAAATGCTTATAAAACATAAACCAAACGTTGGAGGTGGTCATTTCTTCATGCGCAGTGATAAAGTCGGCACTTTAAAGCACCCGAGAGCGTTTTTTTCGATGCCAACCTAACCAGAGTGACGGGAGCGGCACAATTCAGAAAAAGTGCTCAGCTCGCCGAGAAAATGCGATTTAAGCAATAAAATTAAAAATGCTTATTAAACATAAACCAAACGTTGGAGGTGGTCATTTCTTCATGCGCAGTGATAAACTCGGCACTCTAAAGCACCCGAGAGCGTTTTTTTCGATGCCAACCTAACCAGAGTGACGGGAGCGGCACAATTCAGAAAAAGTGCTCAGCTCGCCGAGAAAATGCGATTTAAGCAATAAAACTAAAAATGCTTATAAAACATAAACCAAACGTTGGAGGTGGTCATTTCTTCATGCGCAGTGAATAACTCGGCACTCTAAAGCACCCGAGAGCGTTTTTTTTCGATGCCAACCTAATCAGAGTGACGGGAGCGGCACAATTCAGAAAAAGCGCTCAGCTCGCCGAGAAAATGCGATTTAAGGAATAAATTTAAAAATGCTTATAAAACATAAACCAAACGTTGGAGGTGGTCATTTCTTCATGCGCAGTGATAAACTCGGCACTCTAAAGCACCCGAGAGCGTTTTTTTCGATGCCAACCTAACCAGAGTGACGGGAGCGGCACAATTCAGAAAAAGTGCTCAGCTCGCCGAGAAAATGCGATTTAAGCAATAAAATTAAAAATGCTTATAAAACATAAACCAAACGTTGGAGGTGGTCATTTCTTCATGCGCAGTGATAAACTCGGCACTCTAAAGCACCCGAGAGCGTTTTTTTCGATGCCAACCTAACCAGAGTGACGGGAGCGGCACAATTCAGAAAAAGCGCTCAGCTCGCCGAGAAAATGCGATTTAAGCAATACAATTAAAAATGCTTATAAAACATAAACCAAACGTTGGAGGTGGTCATTTCTTCATGCGCAGTGATAAACTCGGCACTCTAAAGCACCCGAGAGCGTTTTTTTCGATGCCAACCTAACCAGAGTGACGGGAGCGGCACAATTCAGAAAAAGTGCTCAGCTCGCCGAGAAAATGCGATTCAAGCAATAAAATTGAAAATGCTTATTAAACATAAACCAAACGTTGGAGGTGGTCATTTCTTCATGCGCAGTGAATAACTCGGCACTCTAAAGCACCCAGAGCGTTTTTTTCGATGCCAACCTAACCAGAGTGACGGGAGCGGCACAATTCAGAAAAAGTGCTCAGCTCGCCGAGAAAATGCGATTTAAGCAATAAAATTAAAAATGCTTATAAAACATAAACCAAACGTTGGAGGTGGTCATTTCTTAATGCGCAGTAATAAACTCGGCACTCTAAAGCACCCGAGAGCGTTTTTTTCGATGCCAACCTAACCAGAGTGACGGGAGCGGCACAATTCAGAAAAAGTGCTCAGCTCGCCGAGAAAATGCGATTTAAGCAATAAAATTAAAAATGCTTATTAAACATAAACCAAACGTTGGAGGTGGTCATTTCTTCATGCGCAGTGAATAACTCGGCACTCTAAAGCACCCGATAGCGTTTTTTTCGATGCCAACCTAACCAGAGTGACGGGAGCGGCACAATTCAGAAAAAGTGCTCAGCTCGCCGAGAAAATGCGATTTAAGCAATAAAATTAAAAATGCTTATAAAACATAAACCAAACGTTGGAGGTGGTCATTTCTTAATGCGCAGTAATAAACTCGGCACTCCAAAGCACCCGAGAGCGTTTTTTTCGATGCCAACCTAACCAGTGACGGGAGCGGCACAATTCAGAAAAAGTGCTCAGCTCGCCGAGAAAATGCGATTTAAGCAATACAATTAAAAATGCTTATAAAACATAAACCAAACGTTGGAGGTGGTCATTTCTTAATGCGCAGTAATAAACTCGGCACTCTAAAGCACCCGAGAGCGTTTTTTTCGATGCCAACCTAACCAGAGTGACGTGAGCGGCACAATTCAGAAAAAGCGCTCAGCTCACCGAGAAAATGCGATTTAAGCAATAAAATTAAAAATGCTTATAAAACATAAACCAAACGTTGGAGGTGGTCATTTCTTCGTGCGCAGTGTATAACTCGGCACTCTAAAGCACCCGAGAGCGTTTTTTTCGATGCCAACCTAACCAGAGTGACGGGAGCGGCACAATTCAGAAAAAGTGCTCAGCTCGCCGAGAAAATGCGATTTAAGCAATAAAATTAAAAATGCTTATAAAACATAAACCAAACGTTGGAAGTGGTCATTTCTTCATGCGCAGTGATAAACTCGGCACTCTAAAGCACCCGAGAGCGTTTTTTTCGATGCCAACCTAACCAGAGTTACGGGAGCGGAAAAATTCAGAAAAAGCGCTCAGCTCGCCGAGAAAATGCGATTTAAGCAATAAAATTAAAAATGCTTATAAAACATAAACCAAACGTTGGAGGTGGTCATTTCTTCATGCGCAGTGATAAACTCGGCACTCTAAAGCACCCGAGAGCGTTTTTTTCGATGCCAACCTAACCAGAGTGACGGGAGCGGCACAATTCAGAAAAAGCGCTCAGCTCGCCGAGAAAATGCGATTTAAGCAATAAAATTAAAAATGCTTATAAAACATAAACCAAACGTTGGAGGTGGTCATTTCTTCATGCGCAGTGATAAACTCGGCACTCTAAAGCACCCGAGAGCGTTTTTTTCGATGCCAACCTAACCAGAGTGACGGGAGCGGCACAATTCAGAAAAAGTGCTCAGCTCGCCGAGAAAATGCGATTTAAGCAATAAAATTAAAAATGCTTATAAAACATAAACCAAACGTTGGAGGTGGTCATTTCTTAATGCGCAGTAATAAACTCGGCACTCTAAAGCACCCGAGAGCGTTTTTTCGATGCCAACCTAACCAGAGTGACGGGAGCGGCACAATTCAGAAAAAGTGCTCAGCTCGCCGAGAAAATGCGATTTAAGCAATAAAATTAAAAATGCTTATAAAACATAAACCAAACGTTGGAGGTGGTCATTTCTTAATGCGCAGTAATAAACTCGGCACTCTAAAGCACCCGAGAGCGTTTTTTTCGATGCCAACCTAACCAGAGTGACGGGAGCGGCACAATTCAGAAAAAGTGCTCAGCTCGCCGAGAAAATGCGATTTAAGCAATACAGTTAAAAATGCTTATTAAACATAAACCAAACGTTGGAGGTGGTCATTCTTCATGCGCAGTGAATAACTCGGCACTCTAAAGCACCCGATAGCGTTTTTTTCGATGCCAACCTAACCAGAGTGACGGGAGCGGCACAATTCAGAAAAAGTGCTCAGCTCGCCGAGAAAATGCGATTTAAGCAATAAAATTAAAAATGCTTATAAAACATAAACCAAACGTTGGAGGTGGTCATTTCTTAATGCGCAGTAATAAACTCGGCACTCTAAAGCACCCGAGAGCGTTTTTTTCGATGCCAACCTAACCAGAGTGACGGGAGCGGCACAATTCAGAAAAAGTGCTCAGCTGGCCGAGAAAATGCGATTTAAGCAATAAAATTAAAAATGCTTATAAAACATAAACCAAACGTTGGAGGTGGTCATTTCTTAATGCGCAGTAATAAACTCGGCACTCTAAAGCACCCGAGAGCGTTTTTTTCGATGCCAACCTAACCAGAGTGACGGGAGCGGCACAATTCAGAAAAAGCGCTCAGCTCGCCGAGAAAATGCGATTTAAGCAATAAAATTAAAAATGCTTATAAAACATAAACCAAACGTTGGAGGTGGTCATTTCTTCGTGCGCAGTGAATAACTCGGCACTCTAAAGCACCCGAGAGCGTTTTTTTCGATGCCAACCTAACCAGAGTGACGGGAGCGGCACAATTCAGAAAAAGTGCTCAGCTCGCCGAGAAAATGCGATTTAAGCAATAAAATTAAAAATGCTTATAAAACATAAACCAAACGTTGGAGGTGGTCATTTCTTAATGCGCAGTAATAAACTCGGCACTCTAAAGCACCCGAGAGCGTTTTTTTCGATGCCAACCTAACCAGAGTGACGGGAGCGGCACAATTCAGAAAAAGTGCTCAGCTCGCCGAGAAAATGCGATTTAAGCAATAAAATTAAAAATGCTTATTAAACATAAACCAAACGTTGGAGGTGGTCATTTCTTCATGCGCAGTGAATAACTCGGCACTCTAAAGCACCCGAGAGCGTTTTTTTCGATGCCAACCTAACCAGAGTGACGGGAGCGGCACAATTCAGAAAAAGCGCTCAGCTCGCCGAGAAAATGCGATTTAAGCAATAAAATTAAAAATGCTTATTAAACATAAACCAAACGTAGGAGGTGGTCATTTCTTCATGCGCAGTGAATAACTCGGCACTCTAAAGCACCCGAGAGCGTTTTTTTCGATGCCAACCTAACCAGAGTGACGGGAGCGGCACAATTCAGAAAAAGCGCTCAGCTCGCCGAGAAAATGCGATTTAAGCAATAAAATTAAAAATGCTTATAAAACATAAACCAAACGTTGGAGGTGGTCATTTCTTCATGCGCAGTGATAAACTCGGCACTCTAAAGCACCCGAGAGCGTTTTTTTCGATGCCAACCTAACCAGAGTGACGGGAGCGGCACAATTCAGAAAAAGTGCTCAGCTCGCCGAGAAAATGCGATTTAAGCAATAAATTTAAAAATGCTTATAAAACATAAACCAAACGTTGGAGGTGGTCATTTCTTCATGCGCAGTGAATAACTCGGCACTCTAAAGCACCCGAGAGCGTTTTTTTCGATGCCAACCTAACCAGAGTGACGGGAGCGGCACAATTCAGAAAAAGTGCTCAGCTCGCCGAGAAAATGCGATTTAAGCAAAAAAATTAAAAATGCTTATAAAACATAAACCAAACGTTGGAGGTGGTCATTTCTTAATGCGCAGTAATAAACTCGGCACTCTAAAGCACCCGAGAGCGTTTTTTTCGATGCCAACCTAACCAGAGTGACGGGAGCGGCACAATTCAGAAAAAGTGCTCAGCTCGCCGAGAAAATGCGATTTAAGCAATAAAATTAAAAATGCTTATAAAACATAAACCAATCGTTGGAAGTGGTCATTTCTTCATGCGCAGTGATAAACTCGGCACTCTAAAGCACCCGAGGGCGTTTTTTTCGATGCCAACCTAACCAGAGTTACGGGAGCGGCACAATTCAGAAAAAGCGCTCAGCTCGCCGAGAAAATGCGATTTAAGCAATAAAATTAAAAATGCTTATAAAACATAAACCAAACGTCGGAGGTGGTCATTTCTTCATGCGCAGTGATAAACTCGGCACTCTAAAGCACCCGAGAGCGTTTTTTTCGATGCCAACCTAACCAGAGTGACGGGAGCGGCACAATTCAGAAAAAGCGCTCAGCTCGCCGAGAAAATGCGATTTAAGCAATAAAATTAAAAATGCTTATAAAACATAAACCAAACGTTGGAGGTGGTCATTTCTTCATGTGCAGTGATAAACTCGGCACTCTAAAGCACCCGAGAGCGTTTTTTTCGATGGCAACCTAACCAGAGTGACGGGAGCGGCACAATTCAGAAAAAGTGCTCAGCTCGCCGAGAAAATGCGATTTAAGCAATAAAATTAAAAATGCTTATAAAACATAAACCAAACGTTGGAGGTGGTCATTTCTTAATGCGCAGTAATAAACTCGGCAATCTAAAGCACCCGTGAGCGTTTTTTTCGATGCCAACCTAACCAGAGTGACGGGAGCGGCACAATTCAGAAAAAGTGCTCAGCTCGCCGAGAAAATGCGATTTAAGCAATAAAATTAAAAATGCTTATAAAACATAAACCAAACGTTGGAGGTGGTCATTTCTTCATGCGCAGTGACAAAGTCGGCACTCTAAAGCACCCGAGAGCGTTTTTTTCGATGCCAACCTAACCAGAGTGACGGGAGCGGCACAATTCAGAAAAAGTGCTCAGCTCGCCGAGAAAATGCGATTTAAGCAATAAAATTAAAAATGCTTATTAAACATAAACCAAACGTTGGAGGTGGTCATTTCTTCATGTGCAGTGATAAACTCGGCACTCTAAAGCACCCGAGAGCGTTTTTTTCGATGCCAACCTAACCAGAGTGACGGGAGCGGCACAATTCAGAAAAAGTGCTCAGCTCGCCGAGAAAATGCGATTTAAGCAATAAAACTAAAAATGCTTATAAAACATAAACCAAACGTTGGAGGTGGCCATTTCTTCATGCGCAGTGAATAACTCGGCACTCTAAAGCACCCGAGAGCGTTTTTTTCGATGCCAACCTAACCAGAGTGACGGGAGCGGCACAATTCAGAAAAAGCGCTCAGCTCGCCGAGAAAATGCGATTTAAGCAATAAATTTAAAAATGCTTATAAAACATAAACCAAACGTTGGAGGTGGTCATTTCTTCATGCGCAGTGATAAACTCGGCACTCTAAAGCACCCGAGAATGTTTTTTTCGATGCCAACCTAACCAGAGTGACGGGAGCGGCACAATTCAGAACAAGTGCTCAGCTCGCCGAGAAAATGCGATTTAAGCAATAAAATTAAAAATGCTTATAAAACATAAACCAAACGTTGGAGGTGGTCATTTCTTCATGCGCAGTGATAAACTCGGCACTCTAAAGCACCCGAGAGCGTTTTTTTCGATGCCAACCTAACCAGAGTGACGGGAGCGGCACAATTCAGAACAAGTGCTCAGCTCGCCGAGAAAATGCGATTTAAGCAATAAAATTAAAAATGCTTATAAAACATAAACCAAACGTTGGAGGTGGTCATTTCTTCATGCGCAGTGATAAACTCGGCACTCTAAAGCACCCGAGAGCGTTTTTTTCGATGCCAACCTAACCAGAGTGACGGGAGCGGCACAATTCAGAAAAAGCGCTCAGCTCGCCGAGAAAATGCGATTTAAGCAATAAAATTAAAAATGCTTATAAAACATAAACCAAACGTTGGAGGTGGTCATTTCTTCATGCGCAGTGATAAACTCGGCACTCTAAAGCACCCGAGAGCGTTTTTTTCGATGCCAACCTAACCAGAGTGACGGGAGCGGCACAATTCAGAAAAAGTGCTCAGCTCGCCGAGAAAATGCGATTCAAGCAATAAAATTAAAAATGCTTATTAAACATAAACCAAACGTTGGAGGTGGTCATTTCTTCATGCGCAGTGAATAACTCGGCACTCTAAAGCACCCGAGAGCGTTTTTTTCGATGCCAACCTAACCAGAGTGACGGGAGCGGCACAATTCAGAAAAAGTGCTCAGCTCGCCGAGAAAATGCGATTTAAGCAATAAAATTAAAAATGCTTATAAAACATAAACCAAACGTTGGAGGTGGTCATTTCTTAATGCGCAGTAATAAACTCGGCACTCTAAAGCACCCGAGAGCGTTTTTTTCGATGCCAACCTAACCAGAGTGACGGGAGCGGCACAATTCAGAAAAAGTGCTCAGCTCGCCGAGAAAATGCGATTTAAGCAATAAAATTAAAAATGCTTATAAAACATAAACCAAACGTTGGAGGTGGTCATTTCTTAATGCACAGTAATAAAGTCGGCACTCTAAAGCACACGAGAGCGTTTTTTTCGATGCCAACCTAACCAGAGTGACGGGAGCGGCACAATTCAGAAAAAGTGCTCAGCTCGCCGAGAAAATGCGATTTAAGCAATAAAATTAAAAATGCTTATTAAACATAAACCAAACGTTGGAGGTGGTCATTTCTTCATGCGCAGTGAATAACTCGGCACTCTAAAGCACCCGATAGCCTTTTTTTCGATGCCAACCTAACCAGAGTGACGGGAGCGGCACAATTCAGAAAAAGTGCTCAGCTCGCCGAGAAAATGCGATTTAAGCAATAAAATTAAAAAAGCTTATAAAACATAAACCAAACGTTGGAGGTGGTCATTTCTTAATGCGCAGTAATAAACTCGGCACTCTAAAGCACCCGAGAGCGTTTTTTTCGATGCCAACCTAACCAGAGTGACGGGAGCGGCACAATTCAGAAAAAGTGCTCAGCTCGCCGAGAAAATGCGATTTAAGCAATAAAATTAAAAATGCTTATAAAACATAAACCAAACGTTGGAGGTGGTCATTTCTTAATGCGCAGTAATAAACTCGGCACTCTAAAGCACCCGAGAGCGTTTTTTTCGATGCCAACCTAACCAGAGTGACGGGAGCGGCACAATTCAGAAAAAGCGCTCAGCTCGCCGAGAAAATGCGATTTAAGCAATAAAATTAAAAATGCTTATAAAACATAAACCAAACGTTGGAGGTGGTCATTTCTTCGTGCGCAGTGAATAACTCGGCACTCTAAAGCACCCGAGAGCGTTTTTTTCGATGCCAACCTAACCAGAGTGACGGGAGCGGCACAATTCAGAAAAAGTGCTCAGCTCGCCGAGAAAATGCGATTTAAGCAATAAAATTAAAAATGCTTATAAAACATAAACCAAACGTTGGAGGTGGTCATTTCTTAATGCGCAGTAATAAACTCGGCACTCTAAAGCACCCGAGAGCGTTTTTTTCGATGCCAACCTAACCAGAGTGACGGGAGCGGCACAATTCAGAAAAAGCGCTCAGCTCGCCGAGAAAATGCGATTTAAGCAATAAAATTAAAAATGCTTATAAAACATAAACCAAACGTTGGAGGTGGTCATTTCTTAATGCGCAGTAATAAACTCGGCACTCTAAAGCACCCGAGAGCGTTTTTTTCGATGCCAACCTAACCAGAGTGACGGGAGCGGCACAATTCAGAAAAAGTGCTCAGCTCGCCGAGAAAATGCGATTTAAGCAATAAAATTAAAAATGCTTATAAAACATAAACCAAACGTTGGAAGTGGTCATTTCTTCATGCGCAGTGATAAACTCGGCACTCTAAAGCACCCGAGAGCGTTTTTTTCGATGCCAACCTAACCAGAGTTACGGGAGCGGCACAATTCAGAAAAAGCGCTCAGCTCGCCGAGAAAATGCGATTTAAGCAATAAAATTAAAAATGCTTATAAAACATAAACCAAACGTTGGAGGTGGTCATTTCTTCATGCGCAGTGATAAACTCGGCACTCTAAAGCACCCGAGAGCGTTTTTTTCGATGCCAACCTAACCAGAGTGACGGGAGCGGCACAATTCAGAAAAAGCGCTCAGCTCGCCGAGAAAAAGCGATTTAAGCAATAAAATTAAAAATGCTTATAAAACATAAACCAAACGTTGGAGGTGGTCATTTCTTCATGCGCAGTGAATAACTCGGCACTCTAAAGCACCCGAGAGCGTTTTTTTCGATGCCAACCTAACCAGAGTGACGGGAGCGGCACAATTCAGAAAAAGTGCTCAGCTCGCCGAGAAAATGCGATTTAAGCAATAAAATTAAAAATGCTTATAAAACATAAACCAAACGTTGGAGGTGGTCATTTCTTCATGCGCAGTGAATAACTCAGCACTCTAAAGCACCCGAGAGCGTTTTTTTCGATGCCAACCTAACCAGAGTGACGGGAGCGGCACAATTCAGAAAAAGTGCTCAGCACGCCGAGAAAATGCGATTTAAGCAATAAAATTAAAAATGCTTATAAAACATAAACCAAACGTTGGAGGTGGTCATTTCTTAATGCGCAGTAATAAACTCGGCACTCTAAAGCACCCGAGAGCGTTTTTTTCGATGCCAACCTAACCAGAGTGACGGGAGCGGCACAATTCAGAAAAAGTGCTCAGCTCGCCGAGAAAATGCGATTTAAGCAATAAAATTAAAAATGCTTATAAAACATAAACCAAACGTTGGAAGTGGTCATTTCTTCATGCGCAGTGATAAACTCGGCACTCTAAAGCACCCGAGAGCGTTTTTTTTCGATGCCAACCTAACCAGAGTTACGGGAGCGGCACAATTCAGAAAAAGCGCTCAGCTCGCCGAGAAAATGCGATTTAAGCAATAAAATTAAAAATGCTTATAAAACATAAACCAAACGTTGGAGGTGGTCATTTCTTCATGCGCAGTGATAAACTCGGCACTCTAAAGCACCCGAGAGCGTTTTTTTCGATGCCAACCTAACCAGAGTGACGGGAGCGGCACAATTCAGAAAAAGCGCTCAGCTCGCCGAGAAAATGCGATTTAAGCAATAAAATTAAAAATGCTTATAAAACAAACCAAACGTTGGATGTGGTCATTTCTTCATGCGCAGTGATAAACTCGGCACTCTAAAGCACCCGAGAGCGTTTTTTTCGATGCCAACCTAACCAGAGTGACGGGAGCGGCACAATTCAGAAAAAGTGCTCAGCTCGCCGAGAAAATGCGATTTAAGCAATAAAATTAAAAATGCTTATAAAACATAAACCAAACGTTGGAGGTGGTCATTTCTTCATGCGCAGTGAATAACTCGGCACTCTAAAGCACCCGAGAGCGTTTTTTTCGATGCCAACCTAACCAGAGTGACGGGAGCGGCACAATTCAGAAAAAGTGCTCAGCTCGCCGAGAAAATGCGATTTAAGCAATAAAATTAAAAATGCTTATAAAACATAAACCAAACGTTGGAGGTGGTCATTTCTTAATGCGCAGTAATAAACTCGGCACTCTAAAGCACCCGTGAGCGTTTTTTTCGATGCCAACCTAACCAGAGTGACGGGAGCGGCACAATTCAGAAAAAGCGCTCAGCTCGCCGAGAAAATGCGATTTAAGCAATAAAATTAAAAATGCTTAATAAACATAAACCAAACGTTGGAGGTGGTCATTTCTTCATGCGCAGTGAATAACTCGGCACTCTAAAGCACCCGAGAGCGTTTTTTTCGATGCCAACCTAACCAGAGTGACGGGAGCGCCACAATTCAGAAAAAGCGCTCAGCTCGCCGAGAAAATGCTATTTAAGCAATAAAATTAAAAATGCTTATAAAACATAAACCAAACGTTGGAGGTGGTCATTTCTTCATGCGCAGTGATAAACTCGGCACTCTAAAGCACCCGAGAGCGTTTTTTTCGATGCCAACCTAACCAGAGTAACGGGAGCGGCACAATTCAGAAAAAGTGCTCAGCTCGCCGAGAAAATGCGATTTAAGCAATAAAATTAAAAATGCTTATAAAACATAAACCAAACGTTGGAGGTGGTCATTTCTTAATGCGCAGTAATAAACTCGGCACTCTAAAGCACCCGTGAGCGTTTTTTTCGATGCCAACCTAACCAGAGTGACGGGAGCGGCACAATTCAGAAAAAGTGCTCAGCTCGCCGAGAAAATGCGATTTAAGCAATAAAATTAAAAATGCTTATAAAACATAAACCAAACGTTGGAGGTGGTCATTTCTTCATGCGCAGTGATAAAGTCGGCACTCTAGAGCACCCGAGAGCGTTTTTTTCGATGCCAACCTAACCAGAGTGACGGGAGCGGCACAATTCAGAAAAAGTGCTCAGCTCGCCGAGAAAATGCGATTTAAGCAATAAAATTAAAAATGCTTATTAAACATAAACCAAACGTTGGAGGTGGTCATTTCTTCATGCGCAGTGATAAACTCGGCACTCTAAAGCACCCGAGAGCGTTTTTTTCGATGCCAACCTAACCAGAGTGACGGGAGCGGCACAATTCAGAAAAAGCGCTCAGCTCGCCGAGAAAATGCGATTTAAGCAATAAAATTAAAAATGCTTATAAAACATAAACCAAACGTTGGAGGTGGTCATTTCTTCATGCGCAGTGATAAACTCGGCACTCTAAAGCACCCGAGAGCGTTTTTTTCGATGCCAACCTAACCAGAGTGACGGGAGCGGCACAATTCAGAAAAAGTGCTCAGCTCGCCGAGAAAATGCGATTCAAGCAATAAAATTAAAAATGCTTATTAAACATAAACCAAACGTTGGAGGTGGTCATTTCTTCATGCGCAGTGAATAACTCGGCACTCTAAAGCACCCAGAGCGTTTTTTTCGATGCCAACCTAACCAGAGTGACGGGAGCGGCACAATTCAGAAAAAGTGCTCAGCTCGCCGAGAAAATGCGATTTAAGCAATAAAATTAAAAATGCTTATAAAACATAAACCAAACGTTGGAGGTGGTCATTTCTTAATGCGCAGTAATAAACTCGGCACTCTAAAGCACCCGAGAGCGTTTTTTTCGATGCCAACCTAACGAGAGTGACGGGAGCGGCACAATTCAGAAAAAGTGCTCAGCTCGCCGAGAAAATGCGATTTAAGCAATAAAATTAAAAATGCTTATAAAACATAAACTAAACGTTGGAGGTGGTCATTTCTTAATGCGCAGTAATGAACTCGGCACTCTAAAGCACCCGAGAGCGTTTTTTTCGATGCCAACCTAACCAGAGTGACGGGAGCGGCACAATTCAGAAAAAGTGCTCAGCTCGCCGAGAAAATGCGATTTAAGCAATAAAATTAAAAATGCTTATTAAACATAAACCAAACGTTGGAGGTGGTCATTTCTTCATGCGCAGTGAATTACTCGGCACTCTAAAGCACCCGAGAGCGTTTTTTTCGATGCCAACCTAACCAGAGTGACGGGAGCGGCACAATTCAGAAAAAGCGCTCAGCTCGCCGAGAAAATGCGATTTAAGCAATAAAATTAAAAATGCTTATTAAACATAAACCAAACGTTGGAGGTGGTCATTTCTTCATGCGCAGTGATAAACTCGGCACTCTAAAGCACCCGAGAGCGTTTTTTTCGATGCCAACCTAACCAGAGTGACGGGAGCGGCACAATTCAGAAAAAGTGCTCAGCTCGCCGAGAAAATGCGATTCAAGCAATAAAATTAAAAATGCTTATTAAACATAAACCAAACGTTGGAGGTGGTCATTTCTTCATGCGCAGTGAATAACTCGGCACTCTAAAGCACCCGAGAGCGTTTTTTTCGATGCCAACCTAACCAGAGTGACGGGAGCGGCACAATTCAGAAAAAGTGCTCAGCTCGCCGAGAAAATGCGATTTAAGCAATAAAATTAAAAATGCTTATAAAACATAAACCAAACGTTGGAGGTGGTCATTTCTTAATGCGCAGTAATAAACTCGGCACTCTAAAGCACCCGAGAGCGTTTTTTTCGATGCCAACCTAACCAGAGTGACGGGAGCGGCACAATTCAGAAAAAGTGCTCAGCTCGCCGAGAAAATGCGATTTAAGCAATAAAATTAAAAATGCTTATAAAACATAAACCAAACGTTGGAGGTGGTCATTTCTTAATGCGCAGTAATAAACTCGGCACTCTAAAGCACCCGAGAGCGTTTTTTTCGATGCCAACCTAACCAGAGTGACGGGAGCGGCACAATTCAGAAAAAGCGCTCAGCTCGCCGAGAAAATGCGATTTAAGCAATAAAATTAAAAATGCTTATAAAACATAAACCAAACGTTGGAGGTGGTCATTTCTTCGTGCGCAGTGAATAACTCGGCACTCTAAAGCACCCGAGAGCGTTTTTTTCGATGCCAACCTAACCAGAGTGACGGGAGCGGCACAATTCAGAAAAAGTGCTCAGCTCGCCGAGAAAATGCGATTTAAGCAATAAAATTAAAAATGCTTATAAAACATAAACCAAACGTTGGAGGTGGTCATTTCTTAATGCGCAGTAATAAACTCGGCACTCTAAAGCACCCGAGAGCGTTTTTTTCGATGCCAACCTAACCAGAGTGACGGGAGCGGCACAATTCAGAAAAAGTGCTCAGCTCGCCGAGAAAATGCGATTTAAGCAATAAAATTAAAAATGCTTATAAAACATAAACCAATCGTTGGAAGTGGTCATTTCTTCATGCGCAGTGATAAACTCGGCACTCTAAAGCACCCGAGGGCGTTTTTTTCGATGCCAACCTAACCAGAGTTACGGGAGCGGCACAATTCAGAAAAAGCGCTCAGCTCGCCGAGAAAATGCGATTTAAGCAATAAAATTAAAAATGCTTATAAAACATAAACCAAACGTCGGAGGTGGTCATTTCTTCATGCGCAGTGATAAACTCGGCACTCTAAAGCACCCGAGAGCGTTTTTTTCGATGCCAACCTAACCAGAGTGACGGGAGCGGCACAATTCAGAAAAAGCGCTCAGCTCGCCGAGAAAATGCGATTTAAGCAATAAAATTAAAAATGCTTATAAAACATAAACCAAACGTTGGAGGTGGTCATTTCTTAATGCGCAGTAATAAACTCGGCACTCTAAAGCACCCGAGAGCGTTTTTTTCGATGCCAACCTAACCAGAGTGACGGGAGCGGCACAATTCAGAAAAAGCGCTCAGCTCGCCGAGAAAATGCGATTTAAGCAATAAAATTAAAAATGCTTATAAAACATAAACCAAACGTTGGAGGTGGTCATTTCTTCGTGCGCAGTGAATAACTCGGCACTCTAAAGCACCCGAGAGCGTTTTTTTCGATGCCAACCTAACCAGAGTGACGGGAGCGGCACAATTCAGAAAAAGTGCTCAGCTCGCCGAGAAAATGCGATTTAAGCAATAAAATTAAAAATGCTTATAAAACATAAACCAAACGTTGGAGGTGGTCATTTCTTAATGCGCAGTAATAAACTCGGCACTCTAAAGCACCCGAGAGCGTTTTTTTCGATGCCAACCTAACCAGAGTGACGGGAGCGGCACAATTCAGAAAAAGCGCTCAGCTCGCCGAGAAAATGCGATTTAAGCAATAAAATTAAAAATGCTTATAAAACATAAACCAAACGTTGGAGGTGGTCATTTCTTCGTGCGCAGTGAATAACTCGGCACTCTAAAGCACCCGAGAGCGTTTTTTTCGATGCCAACCTAACCAGAGTGACGGGAGCGGCACAATTCAGAAAAAGCGCTCAGCTCGCCGAGAAAATGCGATTTAAGCAATAAAATTAAAAATGCTTATTAAACATAAACCAAACGTTGGAGGTGGTCATTTCTTCATGCGCAGTTAATAACTCGGCACTCTAAAGCACCCGAGAGCGTTTTTTTCGATGCCAACCTAACCAGAGTGACGGGAGCGGCACAATTCAGAAAAAGCGCTCAGCTCGCCGAGAAAATGCGATTTAAGCAATAAAATTAAAAATGCTTATAAAACATAAACCAAACGTTGGAGGTGGTCATTTCTTCATGCGCAGTGATAAACTCGGCACTCTAAAGCACCCGAGAGCGTTTTTTTCGATGCCAACCTAACCAGAGTGACGGGAGCGGCACAATTCAGAAAAAGTGCTCAGCTCGCCGAGAAAATGCGATTTAAGCAATAAATTTAAAAATGCTTATAAAACATAAACCAAACGTTGGAGGTGGTCATTTCTTCATGCGCAGTGAATAACTCGGCACTCTAAAGCACCCGAGAGCGTTTTTTTCGATGCCAACCTAACCAGAGTGACGGGAGCGGCACAATTCAGAAAAAGTGCTCAGCTCGCCGAGAAAATGCGATTTAAGCAAAAAAATTAAAAATGCTTATAAAACATAAACCAAACGTTGGAGGTGGTCATTTCTTAATGCGCAGTAATAAACTCGGCACTCTAAAGCACCCGAGAGCGTTTTTTTCGATGCCAACCTAACCAGAGTGACGGGAGCGGCACAATTCAGAAAAAGTGCTCAGCTCGCCGAGAAAATGCGATTTAAGCAATAAAATTAAAAATGCTTATAAAACATAAACCAATCGTTGGAAGTGGTCATTTCTTCATGCGCAGTGATAAACTCGGCACTCTAAAGCACCCGAGGGCGTTTTTTTCGATGCCAACCTAACCAGAGTTACGGGAGCGGCACAATTCAGAAAAAGCGCTCAGCTCGCCGAGAAAATGCGATTTAAGCAATAAAATTAAAAATGCTTATAAAACATAAACCAAACGTCGGAGGTGGTCATTTCTTCATGCGCAGTGATAAACTCGGCACTCTAAAGCACCCGAGAGCGTTTTTTTCGATGCCAACCTAACCAGAGTGACGGGAGCGGCACAATTCAGAAAAAGCGCTCAGCTCGCCGAGAAAATGCGATTTAAGCAATAAAATTAAAAATGCTTATAAAACATAAACCAAACGTTGGAGGTGGTCATTTCTTCATGTGCAGTGATAAACTCGGCACTCTAAAGCACCCGAGAGCGTTTTTTTCGATGCCAACCTAACCAGAGTGACGGGAGCGGCACAATTCAGAAAAAGTGCTCAGCTCGCCGAGAAAATGCGATTTAAGCAATAAAATTAAAAATGCTTATTAAACATAAACCAAACGTTGGAGGTGGTCATTTCTTCATGTGCAGTGATAAACTCGGCACTCTAAAGCACCCGAGAGCGTTTTTTTCGATGCCAACCTAACCAGAGTGACGGGAGCGGCACAATTCAGAAAAAGTGCTCAGCTCGCCGAGAAAATGCGATTTAAGCAATAAAACTAAAAATGCTTATAAAACATAAACCAAACGTTGGAGGTGGCCATTTCTTCATGCGCAGTGAATAACTCGGCACTCTAAAGCACCCGAGAGCGTTTTTTTCGATGCCAACCTAACCAGAGTGACGGGAGCGGCACAATTCAGAAAAAGCGCTCAGCTCGCCGAGAAAATGCGATTTAAGCAATAAATTTAAAAATGCTTATAAAACATAAACCAAACGTTGGAGGTGGTCATTTCTTCATGCGCAGTGATAAACTCGGCACTCTAAAGCACCCGAGAATGTTTTTTTCGATGCCAACCTAACCAGAGTGACGGGAGCGGCACAATTCAGAACAAGTGCTCAGCTCGCCGAGAAAATGCGATTTAAGCAATAAAATTAAAAATGCTTATAAAACATAAACCAAACGTTGGAGGTGGTCATTTCTTCATGCGCAGTGATAAACTCGGCACTCTAAAGCACCCGAGAGCGTTTTTTTCGATGCCAACCTAACCAGAGTGACGGGAGCGGCACAATTCAGAACAAGTGCTCAGCTCGCCGAGAAAATGCGATTTAAGCAATAAAATTAAAAATGCTTATAAAACATAAACCAAACGTTGGAGGTGGTCATTTCTTCATGCGCAGTGATAAACTCGGCACTCTAAAGCACCCGAGAGCGTTTTTTTCGATGCCAACCTAACCAGAGTGACGGGAGCGGCACAATTCAGAAAAAGCGCTCAGCTCGCCGAGAAAATGCGATTTAAGCAATAAAATTAAAAATGCTTATAAAACATAAACCAAACGTTGGAGGTGGTCATTTCTTCATGCGCAGTGATAAACTCGGCACTCTAAAGCACCCGAGAGCGTTTTTTTCGATGCCAACCTAACCAGAGTGACGGGAGCGGCACAATTCAGAAAAAGTGCTCAGCTCGCCGAGAAAATGCGATTCAAGCAATACAATTAAAAATGCTTATTAAACATAAACCAAACGTTGGAGGTGGTCATTTCTTCATGCGCAGTGAATAACTCGGCACTCTAAAGCACCCGAGAGCGTTTTTTTCGATGCCAACCTAACCAGAGTGACGGGAGCGGCACAATTCAGAAAAAGTGCTCAGCTCGCCGAGAAAATGCGATTTAAGCAATAAAATTAAAAATGCTTATAAAACATAAACCAAACGTTGGAGGTGGTCATTTCTTAATGCGCAGTAATAAACTCGGCACTCTAAAGCACCCGAGAGCGTTTTTTTCGATGCCAACCTAACCAGAGTGACGGGAGCGGCACAATTCAGAAAAAGTGCTCAGCTCGCCGAGAAAATGCGATTTAAGCAATAAAATTAAAAATGCTTATAAAACATAAACCAAACGTTGGAGGTGGTCATTTCTTAATGCACAGTAATAAAGTCGGCACTCTAAAGCACACGAGAGCGTTTTTTTCGATGCCAACCTAACCAGAGTGACGGGAGCGGCACAATTCAGAAAAAGTGCTCAGCTCGCCGAGAAAATGCGATTTAAGCAATAAAATTAAAAATGCTTATTAAACATAAACCAAACGTTGGAGGTGGTCATTTCTTCATGCGCAGTGAATAACTCGGCACTCTAAAGCACCCGATAGCCTTTTTTTCGATGCCAACCTAACCAGAGTGACGGGAGCGGCACAATTCAGAAAAAGTGCTCAGCTCGCCGAGAAAATGCGATTTAAGCAATAAAATTAAAAAAGCTTATAAAACATAAACCAAACGTTGGAGGTGGTCATTTCTTAATGCGCAGTAATAAACTCGGCACTCTAAAGCACCCGAGAGCGTTTTTTTCGATGCCAACCTAACCAGAGTGACGGGAGCGGCACAATTCAGAAAAAGTGCTCAGCTCGCCGAGAAAATGCGATTTAAGCAATAAAATTAAAAATGCTTATAAAACATAAACCAAACGTTGGAGGTGGTCATTTCTTAATGCGCAGTAATAAACTCGGCACTCTAAAGCACCCGAGAGCGTTTTTTTCGATGCCAACCTAACCAGAGTGACGGGAGCGGCACAATTCAGAAAAAGCGCTCAGCTCGCCGAGAAAATGCGATTTAAGCAATAAAATTAAAAATGCTTATAAAACATAAACCAAACGTTGGAGGTGGTCATTTCTTCGTGCGCAGTGAATAACTCGGCACTCTAAAGCACCCGAGAGCGTTTTTTTCGATGCCAACCTAACCAGAGTGACGGGAGCGGCACAATTCAGAAAAAGTGCTCAGCTCGCCGAGAAAATGCGATTTAAGCAATAAAATTAAAAATGCTTATAAAACATAAACCAAACGTTGGAGGTGGTCATTTCTTAATGCGCAGTAATAAACTCGGCACTCTAAAGCACCCGAGAGCGTTTTTTTCGATGCCAACCTAACCAGAGTGACGGGAGCGGCACAATTCAGAAAAAGTGCTCAGCTCGCCGAGAAAATGCGATTTAAGCAATAAAATTAAAAATGCTTATTAAACATAAACCAAACGTTGGAGGTGGTCATTTCTTCATGCGCAGTGATAAACTCGGCACTCTAAAGCACCCGAGAACGTTTTTTTCGATGCCAACCTAACCAGAGTGACGGGAGCGGCACAATTCAGAAAAAGTGCTCAGCTCGCCGAGAAAATGCGATTTAAGCAATAAAACTAAAAATGCTTATAAAACATAAACCAAACGTTGGAGGTGGTCATTTCTTCATGCGCAGTGAATAACTCGGCACTCTAAAGCACCCGAGAGCGTTTTTTTCGATGCCAACCTAACCAGAGTGACGGGAGCGGCACAATTCAGAACAAGTGCTCAGCTCGCCGAGAAAATGCGATTTAAGCAATAAATTTAAAAATGCTTATAAAACATAAACCAAACGTTGGAGGTGGTCATTTCTTCATGCGCAGTGATAAACTCGGCACTCTAAAGCACCCGAGAGCGTTTTTTTCGATGCCAACCTAACCAGAGTGACGGGAGCGGCACAATTCAGAACAAGTGCTCAGCTCGCCGAGAAAATGCGATTTAAGCAATAAAATTAAAAATGCTTATAAAACATAAACCAAACGTTGGAGGTGGTCATTTCTTCATGCGCAGTGATAAACTCGGCACTCTAAAGCACCCGAGAGCGTTTTTTTCGATGCCAACCTAACCAGAGTGACGGGAGCGGCACAATTCAGAAAAAGCGCTCAGCTCGCCGAGAAAATGCGATTTAAGCAATAAAATTAAAAATGCTTATAAAACATAAACCAAACGTTGGAGTTGGTCATTTCTTCATGCGCAGTGATAAACTCGGCACTCTAAAGCACCCGAGAGCGTTTTTTTCGATGCCAACCTAACCAGAGTGACGGGAGCGGCACAATTCAGAAAAAGTGCTCAGCTCGCCGAGAAAATGCGATTCAAGCAATAAAATTAAAAATGCTTATTAAACATAAACCAAACGTTGGAGGTGGTCATTTCTTCATGCGCAGTGAATAACTCGGCACTCTAAAGCACCCGAGAGCGTTTTTTTCGATGCCAACCTAACCAGAGTGACGGGAGCGGCACAATTCAGAAAAAGTGCTCAGCTCGCCGAGAAAATGCGATTTAAGCAATAAAATTAAAAATGCTTATAAAACATAAACCAAACGTTGGAGGTGGTCATTTCTTAATGCGCAGTAATAAACTCGGCACTCTAAAGCACCCGAGAGCGTTTTTTTCGATGCCAACCTAACCAGAGTGACGGGAGCGGCACAATTCAGAAAAAGTGCTCAGCTCGCCGAGAAAATGCGATTTAAGCAATAAAATTAAAAATGCTTATAAAACATAAACCAAACGTTGGAGGTGGTCATTTCTTAATGCACAGTAATAAAGTCGGCACTCTAAAGCACACGAGAGCGTTTTTTTCGATGCCAACCTAACCAGAGTGACGGGGGCGGCACAATTCAGAAAAAGTGCTCAGCTCGCCGAGAAAATGCGATTTAAGCAATTAAATTAAAAATGCTTATTAAACATAAACCAAACGTTGGAGGTGGTCATTTCTTCATGCGCAGTGAATAACTCGGCACTCTAAAGCACCCGATAGCCTTTTTTTCGATGCCAACCTAACCAGAGTGACGGGAGCGGCACAATTCAGAAAAAGTGCTCAGCTCGCCGAGAATTTGCGATTTAAGCAATAAAATTAAAAAAGCTTATAAAACATAAACCAAACGTTGGAGGTGGTCATTTCTTAATGCGCAGTAATAAACTCGGCACTCTAAAGCACCCGAGAGCGTTTTTTTCGATGCCAACCTAACCAGAGTGACGGGAGCGGCACAATTCAGAAAAAGTGCTCAGCTCGCCGAGAAAATGCGATTTAAGCAATAAAATTAAAAATGCTTATAAAACATAAACCAAACGTTGGAGGTGGTCATTTCTTAATGCGCAGTAATAAACTCGGCACTCTAAAGCACCCGAGAGCGTTTTTTTCGATGCCAACCTAACCAGAGTGACGGGAGCGGCACAATTCAGAAAAAGCGCTCAGCTCGCCGAGAAAATGCGATTTAAGCAATAAAATTAAAAATGCTTATAAAACATAAACCAAACGTTGGAGGTGGTCATTTCTTCGTGCGCAGTGAATAACTCGGCACTCTAAAGCACCCGAGAGCGTTTTTTTCGATGCCAACCTAACCAGAGTGACGGGAGCGGCACAATTCAGAAAAAGTGCTCAGCTCGCCGAGAAAATGCGATTTAAGCAATAAAATTAAAAATGCTTATAAAACATAAACCAAACGTTGGAGGTGGTCATTTCTTAATGCGCAGTAATAAACTCGGCACTCTAAAGCACCCGAGAGCGTTTTTTTCGATGCCAACCTAACCAGAGTGACGGGAGCGGCACAATTCAGAAAAAGTGCTCAGCTCGCCGAGAAAATGCGATTTAAGCAATAAAATTAAAAATGCTTATTAAACATAAACCAAACGTTGGAGGTGGTCATTTCTTCATGCGCAGTGATAAACTCGGCACTCTAAAGCACCCGAGAGCGTTTTTTTCGATGCCAACCTAACCAGAGTGACGGGAGCGGCACAATTCAGAAAAAGTGCTCAGCTCGCCGAGAAAATGCGATTTAAGCAATAAAACTAAAAATGCTTATAAAACATAAACCAAACGTTGGAGGTGGTCATTTCTTCATGCGCAGTGAATAACTCGGCACTCTAAAGCACCCGAGAGCGTTTTTTTCGATGCCAACCTAACCAGAGTGACGGGAGCGGCACAATTCAGAACAAGTGCTCAGCTCGCCGAGAAAATGCGATTTAAGCAATAAATTTAAAAATGCTTATAAAACATAAACCAAACGTTGGAGGTGGTCATTTCTTCATGCGCAGTGATAAACTCGGCACTCTAAAGCACCCGAGAGCGTTTTTTTCGATGCCAACCTAACCAGAGTGACGGGAGCGGCACAATTCAGAACAAGTGCTCAGCTCGCCGAGAAAATGCGATTTAAGCAATAAAATTAAAAATGCTTATAAAACATAAACCAAACGTTGGAGGTGGTCATTTCTTCATGCGCAGTGATAAACTCGGCACTCTAAAGCACCCGAGAGCGTTTTTTTCGATGCCAACCTAACCAGAGTGACGGGAGCGGCACAATTCAGAAAAAGCGCTCAGCTCGCCGAGAAAATGCGATTTAAGCAATAAAATTAAAAATGCTTATAAAACATAAACCAAACGTTGGAGGTGGTCATTTCTTCATGCGCAGTGATAAACTCGGCACTCTAAAGCACCCGAGAGCGTTTTTTTCGATGCCAACCTAACCAGAGTGACGGGAGCGGCACAATTCAGAAAAAGTGCTCAGCTCGCCGAGAAAATGCGATTCAAGCAATAAAATTAAAAATGCTTATTAAACATAAACCAAACGTTGGAGGTGGTCATTTCTTCATGCGCAGTGAATAACTCGGCACTCTAAAGCACCCGAGAGCGTTTTTTTCGATGCCAACCTAACCAGAGTGACGGGAGCGGCACAATTCAGAAAAAGTGCTCAGCTCGCCGAGAAAATGCGATTTAAGCAATAAAATTAAAAATGCTTATAAAACATAAACCAAACGTTGGAGGTGGTCATTTCTTAATGCGCAGTAATAAACTCGGCACTCTAAAGCACCCGAGAGCGTTTTTTTCGATGCCAACCTAACCAGAGTGACGGGAGCGGCACAATTCAGAAAAAGTGCTCAGCTCGCCGAGAAAATGCGATTTAAGCAATAAAATTAAAAATGCTTATAAAACATAAACCAAACGTTGGAGGTGGTCATTTCTTAATGCACAGTAATAAAGTCGGCACTCTAAAGCACACGAGAGCGTTTTTTTCGATGCCAACCTAACCAGAGTGACGGGAGCGGCACAATTCAGAAAAAGTGCTCAGCTCGCCGAGAAAATGCGATTTAAGCAATAAAATTAAAAATGCTTATTAAACATAAACCAAACGTTGGAGGTGGTCATTTCTTCATGCGCAGTGAATAACTCGGCACTCTAAAGCACCCGATAGCCTTTTTTTCGATGCCAACCTAACCAGAGTGACGGGAGCGGCACAATTCAGAAAAAGTGCTCAGCTCGCCGAGAAAATGCGATTTAAGCAATAAAATTAAAAAAGCTTATAAAACATAAACCAAACGTTGGAGGTGGTCATTTCTTAATGCGCAGTAATAAACTCGGCACTCTAAAGCACCCGAGAGCGTTTTTTTCGATGCCAACCTAACCAGAGTGACGGGAGCGGCACAATTCAGAAAAAGTGCTCAGCTCGCCGAGAAAATGCGATTTAAGCAATAAAATTAAAAATGCTTATAAAACATAAACCAAACGTTGGAGGTGGTCATTTCTTAATGCGCAGTAATAAACTCGGCACTCTAAAGCACCCGAGAGCGTTTTTTTCGATGCCAACCTAACCAGAGTGACGGGAGCGGCACAATTCAGAAAAAGCGCTCAGCTCGCCGAGAAAATGCGATTTAAGCAATAAAATTAAAAATGCTTATAAAACATAAACCAAACGTTGGAGGTGGTCATTTCTTCGTGCGCAGTGAATAACTCGGCACTCTAAAGCACCCGAGAGCGTTTTTTTCGATGCCAACCTAACCAGAGTGACGGGAGCGGCACAATTCAGAAAAAGTGCTCAGCTCGCCGAGAAAATGCGATATAAGCAATAAAATTAAAAATGCTTATAAAACATAAACCAAACGTTGGAGGTGGTCATTTCTTAATGCGCAGTAATAAACTCGGCACTCTAAAGCACCCGAGAGCGTTTTTTTCGATGCCAACCTAACCAGAGTGACGGGAGCGGCACAATTCAGAAAAAGTGCTCAGCTCGCCGAGAAAATGCGATTTAAGCAATAAAATTAAAAATGCTTATTAAACATAAACCAAACGTTGGAGGTGGTCATTTCTTCATGCGCAGTGATAAACTCGGCACTCTAAAGCACCCGAGAGCGTTTTTTTCGATGCCAACCTAACCAGAGTGACGGGAGCGGCACAATTCAGAAAAAGTGCTCAGCTCGCCGAGAAAATGCGATTTAAGCAATAAAACTAAAAATGCTTATAAAACATAAACCAAACGTTGGAGGTGGTCATTTCTTCATGCGCAGTGAATAACTCGGCACTCTAAAGCACCCGAGAGCGTTTTTTTCGATGCCAACCTAACCAGAGTGACGGGAGCGGCACAATTCAGAAAAAGCGCTCAGCTCGCCGAGAAAATGCGATTTAAGCAATAAATTTAAAAATGCTTATAAAACATAAACCAAACGTTGGAGGTGGTCATTTCTTCATGCGCAGTGATAAACTCGGCACTCTAAAGCACCCAAGAGCGTTTTTTTCGATGCCAACCTAACCAGAGTGACGGGAGCGGCACAATTCAGAAAAAGCGCTCAGCTCGCCGAGAAAATGCGATTTAAGCAATAAAATTAAAAATGCTTATAAAACATAAACCAAACGTTGGAGGTGGTCATTTCTTCATGCGCAGTGATAAACTCGGCACTCTAAAGCACCCGAGAGCGTTTTTTTCGATGCCAACCTAACCAGAGTGACGGGAGCGGCACAATTCAGAAAAAGCGCTCAGCTCGCCGAGAAAAAGCGATTTAAGCAATAAAATTAAAAATGCTTATAAAACATAAACCAAACGTTGGAGGTGGTCATTTCTTCATGCGCAGTGAATAACTCGGCACTCTAAAGCACCCGAGAGCGTTTTTTTCGATGCTAACCTAACCAGAGTGACGGGAGCGGCACAATTCAGAAAAAGTGCTCAGCTCGCCGAGAAAATGCGATTTAAGCAATAAAATTAAAAATGCTTATAAAACATAAACCAAACGTTGGAGGTGGTCATTTCTTCATGCGCAGTGAATAACTCAGCACTCTAAAGCACCCGAGAGCGTTTTTTTCGATGCCAACCTAACCAGAGTGACGGGAGCGGCACAATTCAGAAAAAGTGCTCAGCACGCCGAGAAAATGCGATTTAAGCAATAAAATTAAAAATGCTTATAAAACATAAACCAAACGTTGGAGGTGGTCATTTCTTAATGCGCAGTAATAAACTCGGCACTCTAAAGCACCCGAGAGCGTTTTTTTCGATGCCAACCTAACCAGAGTGACGGGAGCGGCACAATTCAGAAAAAGTGCTCAGCTCGCCGAGAAAATGCGATTTAAGCAATAAAATTAAAAATGCTTATAAAACATAAACCAAACGTTGGAAGTGGTCATTTCTTCATGCGCAGTGATAAACTCGGCACTCTAAAGCACCCGAGAGCGTTTTTTTTCGATGCCAACCTAACCAGAGTTACGGGAGCGGCACAATTCAGAAAAAGCGCTCAGCTCGCCGAGAAAATGCGATTTAAGCAATAAAATTAAAAATGCTTATAAAACATAAACCAAACGTTGGAGGTGGTCATTTCTTCATGCGCAGTGATAAACTCGGCACTCTAAAGCACCCGAGAGCGTTTTTTTCGATGCCAACCTAACCAGAGTGACGGGAGCGGCACAATTCAGAAAAAGCGCTCAGCTCGCCGAGAAAATGCGATTTAAGCAATAAAATTAAAAATGCTTATAAAACAAACCAAACGTTGGATGTGGTCATTTCTTCATGCGCAGTGATAAACTCGGCACTCTAAAGCACCCGAGAGCGTTTTTTTCGATGCCAACCTAACCAGAGTGACGGGAGCGGCACAATTCAGAAAAAGTGCTCAGCTCGCCGAGAAAATGCGATTTAAGCAATAAAATTAAAAATGCTTATAAAACATAAACCAAACGTTGGAGGTGGTCATTTCTTCATGCGCAGTGAATAACTCGGCACTCTAAAGCACCCGAGAGCGTTTTTTTCGATGCCAACCTAACCAGAGTGACGGGAGCGGCACAATTCAGAAAAAGTGCTCAGCTCGCCGAGAAAATGCGATTTAAGCAATAAAATTAAAAATGCTTATAAAACATAAACCAAACGTTGGAGGTGGTCATTTCTTAATGCGCAGTAATAAACTCGGCACTCTAAAGCACCCGTGAGCGTTTTTTTCGATGCCAACCTAACCAGAGTGACGGGAGCGGCACAATTCAGAAAAAGCGCTCAGCTCGCCGAGAAAATGCGATTTAAGCAATAAAATTAAAAATGCTTATTAAACATAAACCAAACGTTGGAGGTGGTCATTTCTTCATGCGCAGTGAATAACTCGGCACTCTAAAGCACCCGAGAGCGTTTTTTTCGATGCCAACCTAACCAGAGTGACGGGAGCGCCACAATTCAGAAAAAGCGCTCAGCTCGCCGAGAAAATGCTATTTAAGCAATAAAATTAAAAATGCTTATAAAACATAAACCAAACGTTGGAGGTGGTCATTTCTTCATGCGCAGTGATAAACTCGGCACTCTAAAGCACCCGAGAGCGTTTTTTTCGATGCCAACCTAACCAGAGTAACGGGAGCGGCACAATTCAGAAAAAGTGCTCAGCTCGCCGAGAAAATGCGATTTAAGCAATAAAATTAAAAATGCTTATAAAACATAAACCAAACGTTGGAGGTGGTCATTTCTTAATGCGCAGTAATAAACTCGGCACTCTAAAGCACCCGTGAGCGTTTTTTTCGATGCCAACCTAACCAGAGTGACGGGAGCGGCACAATTCAGAAAAAGTGCTCAGCTCGCCGAGAAAATGCGATTTAAGCAATAAAATTAAAAATGCTTATAAAACATAAACCAAACGTTGGAGGTTGTAAAGTGAAAAAGGGGGGTGTTCCTTTTTCTTCACCAAATAAATGGTGTGCAGCGGTGACTTTTCCGCTGTCTGCGTGGTGGAGAAAAGTAGGACGATGCGTGGTTCCTTTTTCAGTTGAAAACACAGCTTATTTATTTTACAAACACACTGGCGGTAAACTCAACAACTTCTCCGTCAGTCAATTCCATACAACAATCCGCATGTCCGTTGTCACAGGACTTTCTTTCCCGGTAGCATCAATGTAGTGACGTCATTACCGTATATAACAAACATAAAGGTAAACAGAATTGGTACCTTAATACACACAGTGAGTCTAAGGGCGGACATAAACATTAATACTTAACACACCCACTCGCACTTAACTCACTGTGTTATCTAGAAAAACAAAACAATAACACAGTTTGCCTCTTTGGGCCAAATAAAACAATAACACAAATACACTATGCACATTTAAGTACCAAACATGTCCTGAGCAAACCTTCCTAGTTTAAGTTTAGTAGCTGGTTTAGTTAACACGTCAGCAACCATTTGCTCAGTAGGACAGTACTCTAAGATTATCTTCCCACTTTTTACATGTTCTCTGATGAAGTGGTACTTTATATCTATATGTTTGCATCTTTGCCTGCTTACTGGGTTTCTGGCTAGTGCAATAGTACCTTGATTGTCTTCGTACACTTTAGTTTGTGCATACTCGTATTTGTCTATGCCTCTCAGCAGCTGTTCTAAGTAGATACATTCCTGTATAGCTGATGCTAAGGACATGTACTCTGCTTCGCATGTAGACAAAGCCACAGTTGATTGTTTTCTTGTTTTCCAAGAGATGAGAGCGCTCCTCTCACTCATGTTTACACAAAATCCTGTTGTACTATGCCTGTCTGTTACATCTGATGCCCAATCCGCATCACAGTACACTCTTAGACCTAGTGTCTCACTTCTTTTAAAAAGTAACTCCTGTTCTGTGGTGTTTTTGAGGTATCTGAACACATGTTTAACTGTGCTCCAGTGTTCCTCTGTTGGATCAGCAAAGTGCTGGGATAGTTTACTGACCACATAACTTAGATCTGGTCGAGTGCATGTGGACAGGTAAATTAAACTTCCCACAGCTTCCCTATATTTCCTTGAGTCTTTCATTTTCTGAGCATGCTCTGAATACTCAAGCTTTGGCTCACAAGGAGTCTCTCTGGGCCTGCAATTATGCATTTCGAATCTGTCCAGGATCTTGTTTACATATCTCTTCTGTGACATTTTTACCTGGCCCTCTGTCTGGTTAAAGTCTATCCCTAAAAAATGGTTTAACTTACCAAGGTCTTTCATTTTAAACCTGTCTGCAAGCATCCCTTTTACACTGTTCAGTACATTCTCGCTACTAGCTGCTATTATGAGATCATCCACCCATACTAGCAAAATAACCTTCTCATTATCTTTTTCTCTCGTGTACACACAGTGGTCTGCTGGGTTCTGTTCAAAACCATTTTCACTCAGATATGTATGTAACATCACATTCCAGTTCCTGCCTGATTGTTTCAAACCATAAAGAGACTTGTGCAATTTACATACCATTTTTCCACCATTTTCAGACTCTTTTTCATAACCTTGTGGCTGCTCCAGATATATCTCACAGTCAATTGGTGCATGCAAATAAGCTGTCTTAACGTCCATCTGGTGTAGAATAAGATCTTCTTGCGCCGCTTTTTGCATCATTATTCGCACACTTGTCATGTCGGCTGTAGGTGAGAATGTTTCCTCATAGTCAGTCCCTTGTCTCTGACTGTAGCCTTTTGCCACAAATCTTGCCTTGTACTTGTCTGATCCATCAATGTCACTCTTGAGTGCATAGACCCACCTACCACCCACTGCCTGTTTACCCGGTGGCAACTGGGTGAGGGTGAAGGTCTTGTTTTCCTCCAGCGATCTCATCTCCTCGTCCATTGCATTTTTCCACTGCTTTGACTTGGATGACACTATGGCGTCCTGGTAGGTTTGAGGAATGTCGCATACGGCTTTGTAACAAAAGTCCACGCATGTTATCAGTTTGTCAACAGTGTCCTCGGTCTCAAACTCCTGTAGGTGGCTTGGAAGTCTCCTGTTTCTCGGTGGGTTCCTTCTAATCTCAGTCTCAGCAGCTCTACCCCGTGGTGTACGTTCAGTCATGTCAGGTAGAGCTCTGGAAACATCACTTTGGGTACAATCATCTGGCACATACACACATTCATCATCAACATTTTCATCCTTGTTGACCCTGGGATGTACCTCTATGTCATTACATCCTGTATGTGACTCAGGTGTTTGTGTTTCCTTCTCTTTGGCTGCTTGGGTGAATTTCACCAATCTATGCTTCTGAACCTTCTCTGTATCTGGATAATACACCAGGTAAGCTGGGCTGTTTTTGTCATAACCTACGAACACACCCTGCTCGCACCTTGACTCTAGTTTGCCTTTCTCTTGTTTGTAAGCAAAACATACGGATCCAAATTTTTGTAGTTTGGATACATTTGGTTCCCTGCCGTTTAACAGTTCGTATGGCGTTTTCTTTGTACGTCTATTGTAACATCTGTTTCTCACGTAAGCTGCTGTTTGGATAGCGTAGTTCCACAGCGTATCTGGTAGCTTACTCTCTATGAGAAAACACCTGCCCATATCATACAGTGTTCTCCACCCTCTTTCTGCTGTACCGTTTTGGTGGCGAGAATATGGTGCAGACGTCTCGTGTTTAATCCTATTTATCCTCAACAATGTCTGGAAGTCTCGACTTGTGAACTCAGTCCCGTTATCTGAACGGATACATTTTACTTCCCCATAAGGTGCTATGTCTGCTAAGAACCGCTCTGTAGCCTGTACTGTATCTGCTTTAGACATAAGAAAATACACCAATATGGTCCCTGAGTAGTCATCGGTGAAAGACTGTGCATATCTGTGCCCTTCTATGCTTGGTGTCCGCATGGGACCCGCTAGGTCAGTGTGCACTAGTTCTAAAGGGTTTTTAGCTTTACTATCTGGCTCTCTGTTCCTTGTCTGGGTGAATTTTCCTTGTGTGCATACCTCACAGAATGCAGGTTTTACTGCACTGCCTTTTATCTCCATACCTTTCACTACACCTTGTAATCTTTGTACATCATCGTAGTTACAATGTCCAAAAATCTCGTGCCAAGTTTGCACATCATGACTCACACATTGTTTACATTTATCAATAACATTCTTTTCAATGGTTGGCAGATAAAACAAGTTACCACTCTCATGGATGTCAAACCTGCTGCCGTCTTTGGTAACTATGTGACTGTCTCCTTTCTTGAAGGTGATAGTCGCTCCTCCATTTGTTGCTCTTGCCACCGAAAAGATGTTGTGAGGATATGAGGGCATGTACAACGCCTCTCTCAGCTGCGCTGTCTGCTGGCGCCCGGCATCGTCACGTAGGTAGATCACCGCTGTTCCTCTGCGTTGTGCTATTCCACTGCACTTGGTCCCGTCGGCTAGTTCCACTGAATGAGACTCAGGCTTGAATGACTCATCGAAGCTGGTGAACGTCTGGATGTCATTCACAATGTGAGATGTAGCTCCCCCGTCCACCATGATGCCTTTCATCTTCACGTTATCTGACAGTCTCTTCTTTTTCATGTGCTCGGCTTTGAAAAGGTGATCTTGGTTACCAGTCTCTCCCTCTGCGATTTGTCTCGCTCCATCTTGAGTCCTCTTTTTCCTGCATATGGACTCTTGATGCGTGTTGCTGTTGCAGTAACTGCACCAAACTTTTCTGGTACATCCTCTTGACTTGTGCCCTTTTGTTCCACATCTGTAGCATGTCAGGTCAGCAGAATCTTCACCGTTTCTGTTGCTGATGTGCTTTTTAGTGGAGCCTCGGCTTGGCTTCACACAAGTTTTCATCACATTATCTGCAGACTCTATTAGTTTCATCCTCTCACTTTCTTCATAAATCCGTAGCCTTCTCTTGAAATCGGTAAATGTAACTGTATCTTCATTTTGTGTTACATGTACGGCTAGTGGCTTGAAGGAATCAGGTAGGCCATTTAACACCATTGCTATGGTCAATCCATCACTCATAGTCTCACCTGCATCTCTCAGAGCAGTAATCAGGTTTTCTGCCCTTATCATATAGTCTGTTACACTCTCGTTACCTGTCATGTTCAGTCTGGTCAACGAGGTATACAAGTTTATGATTCTTGGCTTGCTTTTTCCTGAATAATGTTCTCTGAGCATTTTCAAGGCTTTCCTGCCATCATCAGCTGCATCATGTCTGATAAGTGATAAGCTTTTGTCGTCTAACAGCCTTATCAGCTCTGCATAACAGTCAGCATTTTTAGCTACATCTTGGGCTAATTCCTCTTCACTGGTGTCGGTTGCGGGCTCATTCAAAATTGTCCTTTTTAACTTACGGATGTGCAAGTGTCCCAGGAATCTTGTTTCCCATAGTTCATATTTATCTTCTGAACCGTCGAATAACATCTGTGCTGCAATGATTCCTGCTGTTGTGCTTGCCATTCTTCTTCTTGTTGTTGTTGACGCGCCACGTTCACTCTAGCTTGCTAAAATACTTTTCACTTGCTAAGCTAGGTTGTTTGCTTCTTTAGCATTTACAACATGCAAATATCGCCACTCACGTTTCACTTCTTCCGGGAATCTAAACACGTCCACTTATTTCCAGGTGGTTGGTACACGGATAGCTTTCTTGTTAGCTTGACACAAGTTTCACGTATATACTTCGCGATAACTTTTTCCGGTCTTCTTACCGATGCTAACGTTAGCTCATGTCCAAACCTTCCCTGGGCCCATAACCTGTAAAGTGAAAAAGGGGGGTGTTCCTTTTTCTTCACCAAATAAATGGTGTGCAGCGGTGACTTTTCCGCTGTCTGCGTGGTGGAGAAAAGTAGGACGATGCGTGGTTCCTTTTTCAGTTGAAAACACAGCTTATTTATTTTACAAACACACTGGCGGTAAACTCAACAACTTCTCCGTCAGTCAATTCCATACAACAATCCGCATGTCCGTTGTCACAGGACTTTCTTTCCCGGTAGCATCAATGTAGTGACGTCATTACCGTATATAACAAACATAAAGGTAAACAGAATTGGTACCTTAATACACACAGTGAGTCTAAGGGCGGACATAAACATTAATACTTAACAGAGGTGGTCATTTCTTCATGCGCAGTGATAAAGTCGGCACTCTAGAGCACCCGAGAGCGTTTTTTTCGATGCCAACCTAACCAGAGTGACGGGAGCGGCACAATTCAGAAAAAGTGCTCAGCTCGCCGAGAAAATGCGATTTAAGCAATAAAATTAAAAATGCTTATTAAACATAAACCAAACGTTGGAGGTGGTCATTTCTTCATGCGCAGTGATAAACTCGGCACTCTAAAGCACCCGAGAGCGTTTTTTTCGATGCCAACCTAACCAGAGTGACGGGAGCGGCACAATTCAGAAAAAGTGCTCAGCTCGCCGAGAAAATGCGATTTAAGCAATAAAACTAAAAATGCTTATAAAACATAAACCAAACGTTGGAGGTGGTCATTTCTTCATGCGCAGTGAATAACTCGGCACTCTAAAGCACCCGAGAGCGTTTTTTTCGATGCCAACCTAACCAGAGTGACGGGAGCGGCACAATTCAGAAAAAGCGCTCAGCTCGCCGAGAAAATGCGATTTAAGCAATAAATTTAAAAATGCTTATAAAACATAAACCAAACGTTGGAGGTGGTCATTTCTTCATGCGCAGTGATAAACTCGGCACTCTAAAGCACCCGAGAGCGTTTTTTTCGATGCCAACCTAACCAGAGTGACGGGAGCGGCACAATTCAGAAAAAGTGCTCAGCTCGCCGAGAAAATGCGATTTAAGCAATAAAATTAAAAATGCTTATAAAACATAAACCAAACGTTGGAGGTGGTCATTTCTTCGTGCGCAGTGAATAACTCGGCCCTCTAAAGCACCCGAGAGCATTTTTTTCGATGCCAACCTAACCAGAGTGACGGGAGCGGCACAATTCAGAAAAAGCGCTCAGCTCGCCGAGAAAATGCGATTTAAGCAATAAAATTAAAAATGCTTATAAAACATAAACCAAACGTTGGAGGTGGTCATTTCTTCATGCGCAGTGATAAACTCGGCACTCTAAAGCACCCGAGAGCGTTTTTTTCGATGCCAACCTAACCAGAGTGACGGGAGCGGCACAATTCAGAAAAAGTGCTCAGCTCGCCGAGAAAATGCGATTCAAGCAATAAAATTAAAAATGCTTATTAAACATAAACCAAACGTTGGAGGTGGTCATTTCTTCATGCGCAGTGAATAACTCGGCACTCTAAAGCACCCAGAGCGTTTTTTTCGATGCCAACCTAACCAGAGTGACGGGAGCGGCACAATTCAGAAAAAGTGCTCAGCTCGCCGAGAAAATGCGATTCAAGCAATAAAATTAAAAATGCTTATAAAACATAAACCAAACGTTGGAGGTGGTCATTTCTTAATGCGCAGTAATAAACTCGGCACTCTAAAGCACCCGAGAGCGTTTTTTTCGATGCCAACCTAACCAGAGTGACGGGAGCGGCACAATTCAGAAAAAGTGCTCAGCTCGCCGAGAAAATGCGATTTAAGCAATAAAATTAAAAATGCCTATTAAACATAAACCAAACGTTGGAGGTGGTCATTTCTTCATGCGCAGTGAATAACTCGGCACTCTAAAGCACCCGATAGCGTTTTTTTCGATGCCAACCTAACCAGAGTGACGGGAGCGGCACAATTCAGAAAAAGTGCTCAGCTCGCCGAGAAAATGCGATTTAAGCAATAAAATTAAAAATGCTTATAAAACATAAACCAAACGTTGGAGGTGGTCATTTCTTAATGCGCAGTAATAAACTCGGCACTCCAAAGCACCCGAGAGCGTTTTTTTCGATGCCAACCTAACCAGTGACGGGAGCGGCACAATTCAGAAAAAGTGCTCAGCTCGCCGAGAAAATGCGATTTAAGCAATAAAATTAAAAATGCTTATAAAACATAAACCAAACGTTGGAGGTGGTCATTTCTTAATGCGCAGTAATAAACTCGGCACTCTAAAGCACCCGAGAGCGTTTTTTTCGATGCCAACCTAACCAGAGTGACGGGAGCGGCACAATTCAGAAAAAGTGCTCAGCTCGCCGAGAAAATGCGATTTAAGCAATAAAATTAAAAATGCGTATAAAACATAAACCAAACGTTGGAGGTGGTCATTTCTTAATGCGCGGTAATGAACTCGGCACTCTAAAGCACCCGAGAGCGTTTTTTTCGATGTCAACCTAACCAGAGTGACGGGAGCGGCACAATTCAGAAAAAGTGCTCAGCTCGCCGAGAAAATGCGATTTAAGCAATAAAATTAAAAATGCTTATTAAACATAAACCAAACGTTGGAGGTGGTCATTTCTTCATGCGCAGTGAATTACTCGGCACTCTAAAGCACCCGAGAGCGTTTTTTTCGATGCCAACCTAACCAGAGTGACGGGAGCGGCACAATTCAGAAAAAGCGCTCAGCTCGCCGAGAAAATGCGATTTAAGCAATAAAATTAAAAATGCTTATTAAACATAAACCAAACGTTGGAGGTGGTCATTTCTTCATGCGCAGTGAATAACTCGGCACTCTAAAGCACCCGAGAGCGTTTTTTTCGATGCCAACCTAACCAGAGTGACGGGAGCGGCACAATTCAGAAAAAGCGCTCAGCTCGCCGAGAAAATGCGATTTAAGCAATAAAATTAAAAATGCTTATAAAACATAAACCAAACGTTGGAGGTGGTCATTTCTTCATGCGCAGTGATAAACTCGGCACTCTAAAGCACCCGAGAGCGTTTTTTTTCGATGCCAACCTAACCAGAGTGACGGGAGCGGCACAATTCAGAAAAAGTGCTCAGCTCGCCGAGAAAATGCGATTTAAGCAATAAAATTAAAAATGCTTATAAAACATAAATCAAACGTTGGAGGTGGTCATTTCTTCATGCGCAGTGAATAACTCAGCACTCTAAAGCACCCGAGAGCGTTTTTTTCGATGCCAACCTAACCAGAGTGACGGGAGCGGCACAATTCAGAAAAAGTGCTCAGCACGCCGAGAAAATGCGATTTAAGCAATAAAATTAAAAATGCTTATAAAACATAAACCAAACGTTGGAGGTGGTCATTTCTTAATGCGCAGTAATAAACTCGGCACTCTAAAGCACCCGAGAGCGTTTTTTTCGAGGCCAACCTAACCAGAGTGACGGGAGCGGCACAATTCAGAAAAAGTGCTCAGCTCGCCGAGAAAATGCGATTTAAGCAATAAAATTAAAAATGCTTATAAAACATAAACCAAACGTTGGAAGTGGTCATTTCTTCATGCGCAGTGATAAACTCGGCACTCTAAAGCACCCGAGAGCGTTTTTTTTCGATGCCAACCTAACCAGAGTTACGGGAGCGGCACAATTCAGAAAAAGCGCTCAGCTCGCCGAGAAAATGCGATTTAAGCAATAAAATTAAAAATGCTTATAAAACATAAACCAAACGTTGGAGGTGGTCATTTCTTCATGCGCAGTGATAAACTCGGCACTCTAAAGCACCCGAGAGCGTTTTTTTCGATGCAACCTAACTAGAGTGACGGGAGCGGCACAATTCAGAAAAAGCGCTCAGCTCGCCGAGAAAATGCGATTTAAGCAATAAAATTAAAAATGCTTATAAAACATAAACCAAACGTTGGAGGTGGTCATTTCTTCATGCGCAGTGATAAACTCGGCACTCTAAAGCACCCGAGAGCGTTTTTTTCGATGCCAACCTAACCAGAGTGACGGGAGCGGCACAATTCAGAAAAAGTGCTCAGCTCGCCGAGAAAATGCGATTTAAGCAATAAAATTAAAAATGCTTATAAAACATAAACCAAACGTTGGAGGTGGTCATTTTTTAATGCGCAGTAATAAACTCGGCACTCTAAAGCACCCGAGAGCGTTTTTTTCGATGCCAACCTAACCAGAGTGACGGGAGCGGCACAATTCAGAAAAAGCGCTCAGCTCGCCGAGAAAATGCGATGTAAGCAATAAAATTAAAAATGCTTATAAAACATAAACCAAACGTTGGAGGTGGTCATTTCTTCGTGCGCAGTGAATAACTCGGCACTCTAAAGCACCCGAGAGCGTTTTTTTCGATGCCAACCTAACCAGAGTGACGGGAGCGGCACAATTCAGAAAAAGTGCTCAGCTCGCCGAGAAAATGCGATTTAAGCAATAAAATTAAAAATGCTTATAAAACATAAACCAAACGTTGGAGGTGGTCATTTCTTCATGCGCAGTGATAAACTCGGCACTCTAAAGCACCCGAGAGCGTTTTTTTCGATGCCAACCTAACCAGAGTGACGGGAGCGGCACAATTCAGAAAAAGCGCTCAGCTCGCCGAGAAAATGCGATTTAAGCAATAAAATTAAAAATGCTTATAAAACATAAACCAAACGTTGGAGGTGGTCATTTTTTAATGCGCAGTAATAAACTCGGCACTCTAAAGCACCCGAGAGCGTTTTTTTCGATGCCAACCTAACCAGAGTGACGGGAGCGGCACAATTCAGAAAAAGTGCTCAGCTCGCCGAGAAAATGCGATTTAAGCAATAAAATTAAAAATGCTTATAAAACATAAACCAAACGTTGGAGGTGGTCATTTCTTCATGCGCAGTGATAAACTCGGCACTCTAAAGCACCCGAGAGCGTTTTTTTCGATGCCAACCTAACCAGAGTGACGGGAGCGGCACAATTCAGAAAAAGCGCTCAGCTCGCCGAGAAAATGCGATTTAAGCAATAAAATTAAAAATGCTTATAAAACATAAACCAAACGTTGGAGGTGGTCATTTCTTCATGCGCAGTGATAAACTCGGCACTCTAAAGCACCCGAGAGCGTTTTTTTCGATGCCAACCTAACCAGAGTGACGGGAGCGGCACAATTCAGAAAAAGTGCTCAGCTCGCCGAGAAAATGCGATTTAAGCAATTAAATTAAAAATGCTTATAAAACATAAACCAAACGTTGGAAGTGGTCATTTCTTCATGCGCAGTGATAAACTCGGCACTCTAAAGCACCCGAGAGCGTTTTTTTTCGATGCCAACCTAACCAGAGTTACGGGAGCGGCACAATTCAGAAAAAGCGCTCAGCTCGCCGAGAAAATGCGATTTAAGCAATAAAATTAAAAATGCTTATAAAACATAAACCAAACGTTGGAGGTGGTCATTTCTTCATGCGCAGTGATAAACTCGGCACTCTAAAGCACCCGAGAGCGTTTTTTTCGATGCCAACCTAACCAGAGTGAGGGGAGCGGCACAATTCAGAAAAAGCGCTCAGCTCGCCGAGAAAATGCGATTTAAGCAATAAAATTAAAAATGCTTATAAAACAAACCAAACGTTGGATGTGGTCATTTCTTCATGCGCAGTGATAAACTCGGCACTCTAAAGCACCCGAGAGCGTTTTTTTCGATGCCAACCTAACCAGAGTGACGGGAGCGGCACAATTCAGAAAAAGTGCTCAGCTCGCCGAGAAAATGCGATTTAAGCAATAAAATTAAAAATGCTTATAACACATAAACCAAACGTTGGAGGTGGTCATTTCTTCATGCGCAGTGAATAACTCGGCACTCTAAAGCACCCGAGAGCGTTTTTTTCGATGCCAACCTAACCAGAGTGACGGGAGCGGCACAATTCAGAAAAAGTGCTCAGCTCGCCGAGAAAATGCGATTTAAGCAATAAAATTAAAAATGCTTATAAAACATAAACCAAACGTTGGAGGTGGTCATTTCTTAATGCGCAGTAATAAACTCGGCACTCTAAAGCACCCGTGAGCGTTTTTTTCGATGCCAACCTAACCAGAGTGACGGGAGCGGCACAATTCAGAAAAAGCGCTCAGCTCGCCGAGAAAATGCGATTTAAGCAATAAAATTAAAAATGCTTATTAAACATAAACCAAACGTTGGAGGTGGTCATTTCTTCATGCGCAGTGAATAACTCGGCACTCTAAAGCACCCGAGAGCGTTTTTTTCGATGCCAACCTAACCAGAGTGACGGGAGCGCCACAATTCAGAAAAAGCGCTCAGCTCGCCGAGAAAATGCTATTTAAGCAATAAAATTAAAAATGCTTATAAAACATAAACCAAACGTTGGAGGTGGTCATTTCTTCATGCGCAGTGATAAACTCGGCACTCTAAAGCACCCGAGAGCCTTTTTTTCGATGCCAACCTAACCAGAGTAACGGGAGCGGCACAATTCAGAAAAAGTGCTCAGCTCGCCGAGAAAATGCGATTTAAGCAATAAAATTAAAAATGCCTATTAAACATAAACCAAACGTTGGAGGTGGTCATTTCTTCATGCGCAGTGAATAACTCGGCACTCTAAAGCACCCGATAGCGTTTTTTTCGATGCCAACCTAACCAGAGTGACGGGAGCGGCACAATTCAGAAAAAGTGCTCAGCTCGCCGAGAAAATGCGATTTAAGCAATAAAATTAAAAATGCTTATAAAACATAAACCAAACGTTGGAGGTGGTCATTTCTTAATGCGCAGTAATAAACTCGGCACTCCAAAGCACCCGAGAGCGTTTTTTTCGATGCCAACCTAACCAGTGACGGGAGCGGCACAATTCAGAAAAAGTGCTCAGCTCGCCGAGAAAATGCGATTTAAGCAATAAAATTAAAAATGCTTATAAAACATAAACCAAACGTTGGAGGTGGTCATTTCTTAATGCGCAGTAATAAACTCGGCACTCTAAAGCACCCGAGAGCGTTTTTTTCGATGCCAACCTAACCAGAGTGACGGGAGCGGCACAATTCAGAAAAAGTGCTCAGCTCGCCGAGAAAATGCGATTTAAGCAATAAAATTAAAAATGCTTATAAAACATAAACCAAACGTTGGAGGTGATCATTTCTTAATGCGCGGTAATGAACTCGGCACTCTAAAGCACCCGAGAGCGTTTTTTTCGATGTCAACCTAACCAGAGTGACGGGAGCGGCACAATTCAGAAAAAGTGCTCAGCTCGCCGAGAAAATGCGATTTAAGCAATAAAATTAAAAATGCTTATTAAACATAAACCAAACGTTGGAGGTGGTCATTTCTTCATGCGCAGTGAATTACTCGGCACTCTAAAGCACCCGAGAGCGTTTTTTTCGATGCCAACCTAACCAGAGTGACGGGAGCGGCACAATTCAGAAAAAGCGCTCAGCTCGCCGAGAAAATGCGATTTAAGCAATAAAATTAAAAATGCTTATTAAACATAAACCAAACGTTGGAGGTGGTCATTTCTTCATGCGCAGTGAATAACTCGGCACTCTAAAGCACCCGAGAGCGTTTTTTTCGATGCCAACCTAACCAGAGTGACGGGAGCGGCACAATTCAGAAAAAGCGCTCAGCTCGCCGAGAAAATGCGATTTAAGCAATAAAATTAAAAATGCTTATAAAACATAAACCAAACGTTGGAGGTGGTCATTTCTTCATGCGCAGTGATAAACTCGGCACTCTAAAGCACCCGAGAGCGTTTTTTTTCGATGCCAACCTAACCAGAGTGACGGGAGCGGCACAATTCAGAAAAAGTGCTCAGCTCGCCGAGAAAATGCGATTTAAGCAATAAAATTAAAAATGCTTATAAAACATAAATCAAACGTTGGAGGTGGTCATTTCTTCATGCGCAGTGAATAACTCAGCACTCTAAAGCACCCGAGAGCGTTTTTTTCGATGCCAACCTAACCAGAGTGACGGGAGCGGCACAATTCAGAAAAAGTGCTCAGCTCGCCGAGAAAATGCGATTTAAGCAATAAAATTAAAAATGCTTATAAAACATAAACCAAACGTTGGAAGTGGTCATTTCTTCATGCGCAGTGATAAACTCGGCACTCTAAAGCACCCGAGAGCGTTTTTTTTCGATGCCAACCTAACCAGAGTTACGGGAGCGGCACAATTCAGAAAAAGCGCTCAGCTCGCCGAGAAAATGCGATTTAAGCAATAAAATTAAAAATGCTTATAAAACATAAACCAAACGTTGGAGGTGGTCATTTCTTCATGCGCAGTGATAAACTCGGCACTCTAAAGCACCCGAGAGCGTTTTTTTCGATGCAACCTAACTAGAGTGACGGGAGCGGCACAATTCAGAAAAAGCGCTCAGCTCGCCGAGAAAATGCGATTTAAGCAATAAAATTAAAAATGCTTATAAAACATAAACCAAACGTTGGAGGTGGTCATTTCTTCATGCGCAGTGATAAACTCGGCACTCTAAAGCACCCGAGAGCGTTTTTTTCGATGCCAACCTAACCAGAGTGACGGGAGCGGCACAATTCAGAAAAAGTGCTCAGCTCGCCGAGAAAATGCGATTTAAGCAATAAAATTAAAAATGCTTATAAAACATAAACCAAACGTTGGAGGTGGTCATTTCTTCATGCGCAGTGAATAACTCGGCACTCTAAAGCACCCGAAAGCGTTTTTTTCGATGCCAACCTAACCAGAGTGACGGGAGCGGCACAATTCAGAAAAAGTGCTCAGCTCGCCGAGAAAATGCGATTTAAGCAATAAAATTAAAAATGCTTATAAAACATAAACCAAACGTTGGAGGTGGTCATTTTTTAATGCGCAGTAATAAACTCGGCACTCTAAAGCACCCGAGAGCGTTTTTTTCGATGCCAACCTAACCAGAGTGACGGGAGCGGCACAATTCAGAAAAAGCGCTCAGCTCGCCGAGAAAATGCGATGTAAGCAATAAAATTAAAAATGCTTATAAAACATAAACCAAACGTTGGAGGTGGTCATTTCTTCGTGCGCAGTGAATAACTCGGCACTCTAAAGCACCCGAGAGCGTTTTTTTCGATGCCAACCTAACCAGAGTGACGGGAGCGGCACAATTCAGAAAAAGTGCTCAGCTCGCCGAGAAAATGCGATTTAAGCAATAAAATTAAAAATGCTTATAAAACATAAACCAAACGTTGGAGGTGGTCATTTCTTCATGCGCAGTGATAAACTCGGCACTCTAAAGCACCCGAGAGCGTTTTTTTCGATGCCAACCTAACCAGAGTGACGGGAGCGGCACAATTCAGAAAAAGCGCTCAGCTCGCCGAGAAAATGCGATTTAAGCAATAAAATTAAAAATGCTTATAAAACATAAACCAAACGTTGGAGGTGGTCATTTCTTCATGCGCAGTGATAAACTCGGCACTCTAAAGCACCCGAGAGCGTTTTTTTCGATGCCAACCTAACCAGAGTGACGGGAGCGGCACAATTCAGAAAAAGTGCTCAGCTCGCCGAGAAAATGCGATTCAAGCAATAAAATTAAAAATGCTTATTAAACATAAACCAAACGTTGGAGGTGGTCATTTCTTCATGCGCAGTGAATAACTCGGCACTCTAAAGCACCCAGAGCGTTTTTTTCGATGCCAACCTAACCAGAGTGACGGGAGCGGCACAATTCAGAAAAAGTGCTCAGCTCGCCGAGAAAATGCGATTTAAGCAATAAAATTAAAAATGCTTATAAAACATAAACCAAACGTTGGAAGTGGTCATTTCTTCATGCGCAGTGATAAACTCGGCACTCTAAAGCACCCGAGAGCGTTTTTTTCGATGCCAACCTAACCAGAGTTACGGGAGCGGCACAATTCAGAAAAAGCGCTCAGCTCGCCGAGAAAATGCGATTTAAGCAATAAAATTAAAAATGCTTATAAAACATAAACCAAACGTTGGAGGTGGTCATTTCTTCATGTGCAGTGATAAACTCGGCACTCTAAAGCACCCGAGAGCGTTTTTTTCGATGCCAACCTAACCAGAGTGACGGGAGCGGCACAATTCAGAAAAAGCGCTCAGCTCGCCGAGAAAAAGCGATTTAAGCAATAAAATTAAAAATGCTTATAAAACATAAACCAAACGTTGGAGGTGGTCATTTCTTAATGCGCAGTAATAAACTCGGCACTCTAAAGCACCCGTGAGCGTTTTTTTCGATGCCAACCTAACCAGAGTGACGGGAGCGGCACAATTCAGAAAAAGTGCTCAGCTCGCAGAGAAAATGCGATTTAAGCAATAAAATTAAAAATGCTTATTAAACATAAACCAAACGTTGGAGGTGGTCATTTCTTCATGCGCAGTGAATTACTCGGCACTCTAAAGCACCCGAGAGCGTTTTTTTCGATGCCAACCTAACCAGAGTGACGGGAGCGGCACAATTCAGAAAAAGCGCTCAGCTCGCCGAGAAAATGCGATTTAAGCAATAAAATTAAAAATGCTTATTAAACATAAACCAAACGTTGGAGGTGGTCATTTCTTCATGCGCAGTGATAAACTCGGCACTCTAAAGCACCCGAGAGCGTTTTTTTCGATGCCAACCTAACCAGAGTGACGGGAGCGGCACAATTCAGAAAAAGTGCTCAGCTCGCCGAGAAAATGCGATTTAAGCAATAAAATTAAAAATGCTTATAAAACATAAACCAAACGTTGGAGGTGGTCATTTCTTCATGCGCAGTGAATAACTCAGCACTCTAAAGCACCCGAGAGCGTTTTTTTCGATGCCAACCTAACCAGAGTGACGGGAGCGGCACAATTCAGAAAAAGTGCTCAGCACGCCGAGAAAATGCGATTTAAGCAATAAAATTAAAAATGCTTATAAAACATAAACCAAACGTTGGAGGTGGTCATTTCTTAATGCGCAGTAATAAACTCGGCACTCTAAAGCACCCGAGAGCGTTTTTTTCGATGCCAACCTAACCAGAGTGACGGGAGCGGCACAATTCAGAAAAAGTGCTCAGCTCGCCGAGAAAATGCGATTTAAGCAATTAAATTAAAAATGCTTATAAAACATAAACCAAACGTTGGAAGTGGTCATTTCTTCATGCGCAGTGATAAACTCGGCACTCTAAAGCACCCGAGAGCGTTTTTTTTCGATGCCAACCTAACCAGAGTTACGGGAGCGGCACAATTCAGAAAAAGCGCTCAGCTCGCCGAGAAAATGCGATTTAAGCAATAAAATTAAAAATGCTTATAAAACATAAACCAAACGTTGGAGGTGGTCATTTCTTCATGCGCAGTGATAAACTCGGCACTCTAAAGCACCCGAGAGCGTTTTTTTCGATGCCAACCTAACCAGAGTGAGGGGAGCGGCACAATTCAGAAAAAGCGCTCAGCTCGCCGAGAAAATGCGATTTAAGCAATAAAATTAAAAATGCTTATAAAACAAACCAAACGTTGGATGTGGTCATTTCTTCATGCGCAGTGATAAACTCGGCACTCTAAAGCACCCGAGAGCGTTTTTTTCGATGCCAACCTAACCAGAGTGACGGGAGCGGCACAATTCAGAAAAAGTGCTCAGCTCGCCGAGAAAATGCGATTTAAGCAATAAAATTAAAAATGCTTATAACACATAAACCAAACGTTGGAGGTGGTCATTTCTTCATGCGCAGTGAATAACTCGGCACTCTAAAGCACCCGAGAGCGTTTTTTTCGATGCCAACCTAACCAGAGTGACGGGAGCGGCACAATTCAGAAAAAGTGCTCAGCTCGCCGAGAAAATGCGATTTAAGCAATAAAATTAAAAATGCTTATAAAACATAAACCAAACGTTGGAGGTGGTCATTTCTTAATGCGCAGTAATAAACTCGGCACTCTAAAGCACCCGTGAGCGTTTTTTTCGATGCCAACCTAACCAGAGTGACGGGAGCGGCACAATTCAGAAAAAGCGCTCAGCTCGCCGAGAAAATGCGATTTAAGCAATAAAATTAAAAATGCTTATTAAACATAAACCAAACGTTGGAGGTGGTCATTTCTTCATGCGCAGTGAATAACTCGGCACTCTAAAGCACCCGAGAGCGTTTTTTTCGATGCCAACCTAACCAGAGTGACGGGAGCGCCACAATTCAGAAAAAGCGCTCAGCTCGCCGAGAAAATGCTATTTAAGCAATAAAATTAAAAATGCTTATAAAACATAAACCAAACGTTGGAGGTGGTCATTTCTTCATGCGCAGTGATAAACTCGGCACTCTAAAGCACCCGAGAGCCTTTTTTTCGATGCCAACCTAACCAGAGTAACGGGAGCGGCACAATTCAGAAAAAGTGCTCAGCTCGCCGAGAAAATGCGATTTAAGCAATAAAATTAAAAATGCCTATTAAACATAAACCAAACGTTGGAGGTGGTCATTTCTTCATGCGCAGTGAATAACTCGGCACTCTAAAGCACCCGATAGCGTTTTTTTCGATGCCAACCTAACCAGAGTGACGGGAGCGGCACAATTCAGAAAAAGTGCTCAGCTCGCCGAGAAAATGCGATTTAAGCAATAAAATTAAAAATGCTTATAAAACATAAACCAAACGTTGGAGGTGGTCATTTCTTAATGCGCAGTAATAAACTCGGCACTCCAAAGCACCCGAGAGCGTTTTTTTCGATGCCAACCTAACCAGTGACGGGAGCGGCACAATTCAGAAAAAGTGCTCAGCTCGCCGAGAAAATGCGATTTAAGCAATAAAATTAAAAATGCTTATAAAACATAAACCAAACGTTGGAGGTGGTCATTTCTTAATGCGCAGTAATAAACTCGGCACTCTAAAGCACCCGAGAGCGTTTTTTTCGATGCCAACCTAACCAGAGTGACGGGAGCGGCACAATTCAGAAAAAGTGCTCAGCTCGCCGAGAAAATGCGATTTAAGCAATAAAATTAAAAATGCTTATAAAACATAAACCAAACGTTGGAGGTGATCATTTCTTAATGCGCGGTAATGAACTCGGCACTCTAAAGCACCCGAGAGCGTTTTTTTCGATGTCAACCTAACCAGAGTGACGGGAGCGGCACAATTCAGAAAAAGTGCTCAGCTCGCCGAGAAAATGCGATTTAAGCAATAAAATTAAAAATGCTTATTAAACATAAACCAAACGTTGGAGGTGGTCATTTCTTCATGCGCAGTGAATTACTCGGCACTCTAAAGCACCCGAGAGCGTTTTTTTCGATGCCAACCTAACCAGAGTGACGGGAGCGGCACAATTCAGAAAAAGCGCTCAGCTCGCCGAGAAAATGCGATTTAAGCAATAAAATTAAAAATGCTTATTAAACATAAACCAAACGTTGGAGGTGGTCATTTCTTCATGCGCAGTGAATAACTCGGCACTCTAAAGCACCCGAGAGCGTTTTTTTCGATGCCAACCTAACCAGAGTGACGGGAGCGGCACAATTCAGAAAAAGCGCTCAGCTCGCCGAGAAAATGCGATTTAAGCAATAAAATTAAAAATGCTTATAAAACATAAACCAAACGTTGGAGGTGGTCATTTCTTCATGCGCAGTGATAAACTCGGCACTCTAAAGCACCCGAGAGCGTTTTTTTTCGATGCCAACCTAACCAGAGTGACGGGAGCGGCACAATTCAGAAAAAGTGCTCAGCTCGCCGAGAAAATGCGATTTAAGCAATAAAATTAAAAATGCTTATAAAACATAAATCAAACGTTGGAGGTGGTCATTTCTTCATGCGCAGTGAATAACTCAGCACTCTAAAGCACCCGAGAGCGTTTTTTTCGATGCCAACCTAACCAGAGTGACGGGAGCGGCACAATTCAGAAAAAGTGCTCAGCACGCCGAGAAAATGCGATTTAAGCAATAAAATTAAAAATGCTTATAAAACATAAACCAAACGTTGGAGGTGGTCAGTTCTTAATGCGCAGTAATAAACTCGGCACTCTAAAGCACCCGAGAGCGTTTTTTTCGAGGCCAACCTAACCAGAGTGACGGGAGCGGCACAATTCAGAAAAAGTGCTCAGCTCGCCGAGAAAATGCGATTTAAGCAATAAAATTAAAAATGCTTATAAAACATAAACCAAACGTTGGAAGTGGTCATTTCTTCATGCGCAGTGATAAACTCGGCACTCTAAAGCACCCGAGAGCGTTTTTTTTCGATGCCAACCTAACCAGAGTTACGGGAGCGGCACAATTCAGAAAAAGCGCTCAGCTCGCCGAGAAAATGCGATTTAAGCAATAAAATTAAAAATGCTTATAAAACATAAACCAAACGTTGGAGGTGGTCATTTCTTCATGCGCAGTGATAAACTCGGCACTCTAAAGCACCCGAGAGCGTTTTTTTCGATGCCAACCTAACTAGAGTGACGGGAGCGGCACAATTCAGAAAAAGCGCTCAGCTCGCCGAGAAAATGCGATTTAAGCAATAAAATTAAAAATGCTTATAAAACATAAACCAAACGTTGGAGGTGGTCATTTCTTCATGCGCAGTGATAAACTCGGCACTCTAAAGCACCCGAGAGCGTTTTTTTCGATGCCAACCTAACCAGAGTGACGGGAGCGGCACAATTCAGAAAAAGTGCTCAGCTCGCCGAGAAAATGCGATTTAAGCAATAAAATTAAAAATGCTTATAAAACATAAACCAAACGTTGGAGGTGGTCATTTCTTCATGCGCAGTGAATAACTCGGCACTCTAAAGCACCCGAGAGCGTTTTTTTCGATGCCAACCTAACCAGAGTGACGGGAGCGGCACAATTCAGAAAAAGTGCTCAGCTCGCCGAGAAAATGCGATTTAAGCAATAAAATTAAAAATGCTTATAAAACATAAACCAAACGTTGGAGGTGGTCATTTCTTAATGCGCAGTAATAAACTCGGCACTCTAAAGCACCCGTGAGCGTTTTTTTCGATGCCAACCTAACCAGAGTGACGGGAGCGGCACAATTCAGAAAAAGTGCTCAGCTCGCCGAGAAAATGGGATTTAAGCAATAAAATTAAAAATGCTTATAAAACATAAACCAAACGTTGGAGGTGGTCATTTCTTCATGCGCAGTAATAAACTCGGCACTCTAAAGCACCCGAGAGCGTTTTTTTCGATGCCAACCTAACCAGAGTGACGGGAGCGGCACAATTCAGAAAAACTGCTCAGCTCGCCGAGAAAATGCGATTTAAGCAATAACATTAAAAATGCTTATAAAACATAAACCAAACGTTGGAGGTGGTCATTTCTTAATGCGCAGTAATAAACTCGGCACTCTAAAGCACCCGAGAGCGTTTTTTTCGATGCCAACCTAACCAGAGTGACGGGAGCGGCACAATTCAGAAAAAGCGCTCAGCTCGCCGAGAAAATGCGATGTAAGCAATAAAATTAAAAATGCTTATAAAACATAAACCAAACGTTGGAGGTGGTCATTTCTTCGTGCGCAGTGAATAACTCGGCACTCTAAAGCACCCGAGAGCGTTTTTTTCGATGCCAACCTAACCAGAGTGACGGGAGCGGCACAATTCAGAAAAAGTGCTCAGCTCGCCGAGAAAATGCGATTTAAGCAATAAAATTAAAAATGCTTATAAAACATAAACCAAACGTTGGAGGTGGTCATTTCTTCATGCGCAGTGATAAACTCGGCACTCTAAAGCACCCGAGAGCGTTTTTTTCGATGCCAACCTAACCAGAGTGACGGGAGCGGCACAATTCAGAAAAAGCGCTCAGCTCGCCGAGAAAATGCGATTTAAGCAATAAAATTAAAAATGCTTATAAAACATAAACCAAACGTTGGAGGTGGTCATTTCTTCATGCGCAGTGATAAACTCGGCACTCTAAAGCACCCGAGAGCGTTTTTTTCGATGCCAACCTAACCAGAGTGACGGGAGCGGCACAATTCAGAAAAAGTGCTCAGCTCGCCGAGAAAATGCGATTCAAGCAATAAAATTAAAAATGCTTATTAAACATAAACCAAACGTTGGAGGTGGTCATTTCTTCATGCGCAGTGAATAACTCGGGACTCTAAAGCACCCAGAGCGTTTTTTTCGATGCCAACCTAACCAGAGTGACGGGAGCGGCACAATTCAGAAAAAGTGCTCAGCTCGCCGAGAAAATGCGATTTAAGCAATAAAATTAAAAATGCTTATAAAACATAAACCAAACGTTGGAGGTGGTCATTTCTTAATGCGCAGTAATAAACTCGGCACTCTAAAGCACCCGAGAGCGTTTTTTTCGATGCCAACCTAACCAGAGTGACGGGAGCGGCACAATTCAGAAAAAGTGCTCAGCTCGCCGAGAAAATGCGATTTAAGCAATAAAATTAAAAATGCTTATAAAACATAAACCAAACGTTGGAGGTGGTCATTTCTTAATGCGCAGTAATGAACTCGGCACTCTAAAGCACCCGAGAGCGTTTTTTTCGATGCCAACCTAACCAGAGTGACGGGAGCGGCACAATTCAGAAAAAGTGCTCAGCTCGCCAAGAAAATGCGATTTAAGCAATAAAATTAAAAATGCTTATTAAACATAAACCAAACGTTGGAGGTGGTCATTTCTTCATGCGCAGTGAATTACTCGGCACTCTAAAGCACCCGAGAGCGTTTTTTTCGATGCCAACCTAACCAGAGTGACGGGAGCGGCACAATTCAGAAAAAGCGCTCAGCTCGCCGAGAAAATGCGATTTAAGCAATAAAATTAAAAATGCTTATTAAACATAAACCAAACGTTGGAGGTGGTCATTTCTTCATTCGCAGTGATAAACTCGGCACTCTAAAGCACCCGAGAGCGTTTTTTTCAATGCCAACCTAACCAGAGTGACGGGAGCGGCACAATTCAGAAAAAGTGCTCAGCTCGCCGAGAAAATGCGATTCAAGCAATAAAATTAAAAATGCTTATTAAACATAAACCAAACGTTGGAGGTGGTCATTTCTTCATGCGCAGTGAATAACTCGGCACTCTAAAGCACCCGAGAGCGTTTTTTTCGATGCCAACCTAACCAGAGTGACGGGAGCGGCACAATTCAGAAAAAGTGCTCAGCTCGCCGAGAAAATGCGATTTAAGCAATAAAATTAAAAATGCTTATAAAACATAAACCAAACGTTGGAGGTGGTCATTTCTTAATGCGCAGTAATAAACTCGGCACTCTAAAGCACCCGTGAGCGTTTTTTTCGATGCCAACCTAACCAGAGTGACGGGAGCGGCACAATTCAGAAAAAGTGCTCAGCTCGCCGAGAAAATGCGATTTAAGCAATAAAATTAAAAATGCTTATAAAACATAAACCAAACGTTGGAGGTGGTCATTTCTTCATGCGCAGTGATAAAGTCGGCACTTTAAAGCACCCGAGAGCGTTTTTTTTCGATGCCAACCTAACCAGAGTGACGGGAGCGGCACAATTCAGAAAAAGTGCTCAGCTCGCCGAGAAAATGCGATTTAAGCAATAAAATTAAAAATGCTTATTAAACATAAACCAAACGTTGGAGGTGGTCATTTCTTCATGCGCAGTGATAAACTCGGCACTCTAAAGCACCCGAGAGCGTTTTTTTCGATGCCAACCTAACCAGAGTGACGGGAGCGGCACAATTCAGAAAAAGTGCTCAGCTCGCCGAGAAAATGCGATTTAAGCAATAAAACTAAAAATGCTTATAAAACATAAACCAAACGTTGGAGGTGGTCATTTCTTCATGCGCAGTGAATAACTCGGCACTCTAAAGCACCCGAGAGCGTTTTTTTCGATGCCAACCTAACCAGAGTGACGGGAGCGGCACAATTCAGAAAAAGCGCTCAGCTCGCCGAGAAAATGCGATTTAAGCAATAAATTTAAAAATGCTTATAAAACATAAACCAAACGTTGGAGGTGGTCATTTCTTCATGCGCAGTGATAAACTCGGCACTCTAAAGCACCCGAGAGCGTTTTTTTCGATGCCAACCTAACCAGAGTGACGGGAGCGGCACAATTCAGAAAAAGTGCTCAGCTCGCCGAGAAAATGCGATTTAAGCAATAAAATTAAAAAGTCTTATAAAACATAAACCAAACGTTGGAGGTGGTCATTTCTTCATGCGCAGTGATAAACTCGGCACTCTAAAGCACCCGAGAGCGTTTTTTTCGATGCCAACCTAACCAGAGTGACGGGAGCGGCACAATTCAGAAAAAGCGCTCAGCTCGCCGAGAAAATGCGATTTAAGCAATACAATTAAAAATGCTTATAAAACATAAACCAAACGTTGGAGGTGGTCATTTCTTCATGCGCAGTGATAAACTCGGCACTCTAAAGCACCCGAGAGCGTTTTTTTCGATGCCAACCTAACCAGAGTGACGGGAGCGGCACAATTCAGAAAAAGTGCTCAGCTCGCCGAGAAAATGCGATTCAAGCAATAAAATTAAAAATGCTTATTAAACATAAACCAAACGTTGGAGGTGGTCATTTCTTCATGCGCAGTGAATAACTCGGCACTCTAAAGCACCCAGAGCGTTTTTTTCGATGCCAACCTAACCAGAGTGACGGGAGCGGCACAATTTAGAAAAAGTGCTCAGCTCGCCGAGAAAATGCGATTTAAGCAATAAAATAAAAAATGCTTATAAAACATAAACCAAACGTTGGAGGTGGTCATTTCTTAATGCGCAGTAATAAACTCGGCACTCTAAAGCACCCGAGAGCGTTTTTTTCGATGCCAACCTAACCAGAGTGACGGGAGCGGCACAATTCAGAAAAAGCGCTCAGCTCGCCGAGAAAATGCGATTTAAGCAATAAAATTAAAAATGCTTATAAAACATAAACCAAACGTTGGAGGTGGTCATTTCTTCGTGCGCAGTGAATAACTCGGCACTCTAAAGCACCCGAGAGCGTTTTTTTCGATGCCAACCTAACCAGAGTGACGGGAGCGGCACAATTCAGAAAAAGTGCTCAGCTCGCCGAGAAAATGCGATTTTAGCAATAAAATTAAAAATGCTTATAAAACATAAACCAAACGTTGGAGGTGGTCATTTCTTCATGCGCAGTGATAAAGTCGGCACTCTAAAGCACCCGAGAGCGTTTTTTTCGATGCCAACCTAACCAGAGTGACGGGAGCGGCACAATTCAGAAAAAGCGCTCAGCTCGCCGAGAAAATGCGATTTAAGCAATAAACTTAAAAATGCTTATAAAACATAAACCAAACGTTGGAGGTGGTCATTTCTTCATGCGCAGTGATAAACTCGGCACTCTAAAGCACCCGAGAGCGTTTTTTTCGATGCCAACCTAACCAGAGTGACGGGAGCGGCACAATTCAGAAAAAGTGCTCAGCTCGCCGAGAAAATGCGATTTAAGCAATAAAATTAAAAATGCTTATAAAACATAAACCAAACGTTGGAGGTGGTCATTTCTTCATGCGCAGTGAATAACTCGGCACTCTAAAGCACCCGAGAGCGTTTTTTTCGATGCCAACCTAACCAGAGTGACGGGAGCGGCACAATTCAGAAAAAGTGCTCAGCTCGCCGAGAAAATGCGATTTAAGCAATAAAATTAAAAATGCTTATAAAACATAAACCAAACGTTGGAGGTGGTCATTTCTTAATGCGCAGTAATAAACTCGGCACTCTAAAGCACCCGTGAGCGTTTTTTTCGATGCCAACCTAACCAGAGTGACGGGAGCGGCACAATTCAGAAAAAGTGCTCAGCTCGCCGAGAAAATGGGATTTAAGCAATAAAATTAAAAATGCTTATAAAACATAAACCAAACGTTGGAGGTGGTCATTTCTTCATGCGCAGTAATAAACTCGGCACTCTAAAGCACCCGAGAGCGTTTTTTTCGATGCCAACCTAACCAGAGTGACGGGAGCGGCACAATTCAGAAAAAGTGCTCAGCTCGCCGAGAAAATGCGATTTAAGCAATAAAATTAAAAATGCTTATAAAACATAAACCAAACGTTGGAGGTGGTCATTTCTTAATGCGCAGTAATAAACTCGGCACTCTAAAGCACCCGAGAGCGTTTTTTTCGATGCCAACCTAACCAGAGTGACGGGAGCGGCACAATTCAGAAAAAGCGCTCAGCTCGCCGAGAAAATGCGATTTAAGCAATAAAATTAAAAATGCTTATAAAACATAAACCAAACGTTGGAGGTGGTCATTTCTTAATGCGCAGTAATAAACTCGGCACTCTAAAGCACCCGAGAGCGTTTTTTTCGATGCCAACCTAACCAGAGTGACGGGAGCGGCACAATTCAGAAAAAGTGCTCAGCTCGCCGAGAAAATGCGATTTAAGCAATAAAATTAAAAATGCTTATAAAACATAAACCAAACGTTGGAGGTGGTCATTTCTTAATGCGCTGTAATAAACTCGGCACTCTAAAGCACCCGAGAGCGTTTTTTTCGATGCCAACCTAACCAGAGTGACGGGAGCGGCACAATTCAGAAAAAGCGCTCAGCTCGCCGAGAAAATGCGATTTAAAATTAAAAATGCTTATAAAACATAAACCAAACGTTGGAGGTGGTCATTTCTTCGTGCGCAGTGAATAACTCGGCACTCTAAAGCACCCGAGAGCGTTTTTTTCGATGCCAACCTAACCAGAGTGACGGGAGCGGCACAATTCAGAAAAAGTGCTCAGCTCGCCGAGAAAATGCGATTTAAGCAATAAAATTAAAAATGCTTATAAAACATAAACCAAACGTTGGAGGTGGTCATTTCTTCATGCGCAGTGATAAAGTCGGCACTCTAAAGCACCCGAGAGCGTTTTTTTCGATGCCAACCTAACCAGAGTGACGGGAGCGGCACAATTCAGAAAAAGCGCTCAGCTCGCCGAGAAAATGCGATTTAAGCAATAAACTTAAAAATGCTTATAAAACATAAACCAAACGTTGGAGGTGGTCATTTCTTCATGTGCAGTGATAAACTCGGCACTCTAAAGCACCCGAGAGCGTTTTTTTCGATGCCAACCTAACCAGAGTGACGGGAGCGGCACAATTCAGAAAAAGTGCTCAGCTCGCCGAGAAAATGCGATTTAAGCAATAAAATTAAAAATGATTATAAAACATAAACCAAACGTTGGAGGTGGTCATTTCTTCATGCGCAGTGAATAACTCGGCACTCTAAAGCACCCGAGAGCGTTTTTTTCGATGCCAACCTAACCAGAGTGACGGGAGCGGCACAATTCAGAAAAAGTGCTCAGCTCGCCGAGAAAATGCGATTTAAGCAATAAAATTAAAAATGCTTATAAAACATAAACCAAACGTTGGAGGTGGTCATTTCTTAATGCGCAGTAATAAACTCGGCACTCTAAAGCACCCGTGAGCGTTTTTTTCGATGCCAACCTAACCAGAGTGACGGGAGCGGCACAATTCAGAAAAAGTGCTCAGCTCGCCGAGAAAATGCGATTTAAGCAATAAAATTAAAAATGCTTATAAAACATAAACCAAACGTTGGAGGTGGTCATTTCTTCATGCGCAGAGATAAAGTCGGCACTCTAAAGCACCCGAGAGCGTTTTTTTCGATGCCAACCTAACCAGAGTGACGGGAGCGGCACAATTCAGAAAAAGTGCTCAGCTCGCCGAGAAAATGCGATTTAAGCAATAAAATTAAAAATGCTTATTAAACATGTGGTGAATTCTCTTCGATGGTCAGCTGGTCTTCCAAACAAGATGGTGAAAAAGTGGCTGGCTTGGGGAAGGAAAACTTCAGTCACACATGGCTGATTGGGGAAAGATTTTATTCAACCGATGTCAGAGAGAAGTGTCTCGCGCCCTAGCCAAGATGTCGAGTCCCTTTGTCTACTCTCGTCCTAAACCTTATACTCTTGCGCTTCCCTCCACGCGGGAGCGCGCAGATGGGGCTGTTGGCTGACCTATGACCCCGCCGTTGCTCCCCCGTCTCTACATCATGTGTATCTTAGCAGTTGTTAATGAAAGCCAGATGTGTCTGGCGCCAACGAGTCTACCTTCCTGGACCAAGCCCTAAACAATACCACACGAACCTGACCCGAACATGTCCTGGTCGTACTTAGGCTTACTAGTGAGATATACATTGCATGATACCAGAATAGAAATTCACAACATACCCCCCTGCCGGGGCACATCAAGTGCCCCGGCAACAACTCAACACGAAAAAGACATCGGTACATCCAAAAACCTTCCCCCAACCATTTTATGGTTTTCGTCTACAATTTGGACCTATTTGTCTCATCCTAAACCATGCTCAAGGCATGCTACTCAAGGTTACATTAACTAGGAAAGCTCAACCTAAGTTAATAGCAAATTTCTCCCTGACAGCAATCTGAGGCCTCTCAGGAACCACATTTGACCAAGATCGAATCCCCCAACCCCATTAACTGATTGACGCCGTCCGCACACCCCCCTTCGGTAATATATCACCAACGCCATCAACTTGGAGAGGAAAAGTTTGCTGTGGCCCGTTAGAAGCCCCAAAAAGCTGCCGGACCGCCGTCGAAAAAACCTCGCCAATCTAATGACGAGGAAAAAGAGGGAGGCCCATTCTACACCCCCGGAGGCGCCTCTCACCTGGCGAGAGTCAGGTGAAGGGAGCTCCGGCACACACCACATTTCACAAAGCGTAGCATGAGCCCTAAACACAGCAACAAGCAGAACCATGACCCTCAAACACAGATCGCTCAACATGCAACGTCGCATCGTAAACATGCCACGGGGCAAGCAAATGAGGTCACATAATAAAGTGAATAACATGGCAACAAAACAACGATGTAACACAGTGAGGTATATAAAAACGAATCGTCAAAGCATGCAAGAACATTAAACCCGTTGTTGCGCTGCCCCCCTCGCATGCACAAGTGCGTGCAGATATGAAATCCAGTCCCCTGATCCGTCAGTGGAAAATAGCACTAGTAGTAGACGGCACCGTCCCGGGCCGGCTGTCCGTTCAGTGTCCTCCTGTTGCTTATGATGGCCGTTGAATCCCGTGCAAGGCCCCGGTCAGCAGCCAGGCGACCTATGACAAGCTAAAGCTACTGTCCGTATCGAGTGACTTTAACAGTGCGAACATGTGGAGTCATAATGTCAAAGGTAGCAGCCCAGGCCGGACGTCCTTCCGGCCCCGACGGCCACCGCTGGCGGGCAACACAACCCGATAGCTCCAGTGTTTCCAGCCCCCTCAAATAATTATTTGGCGGTGATGGGGCAACGAGGAAAAAGCTGTGTCAATCGTCCCATCGAAACCTCATCAGAACGCCCGAGGGCTCCCGACACCTACCCCTCGTTTCCAGAGGCCCACGCGGTCCCTGAAACAAACAAACAAACAAACAAACAAACAAACAAACAAGCAAACACTCCAGGACCCATTCCCCTCATTTCTCGTCGTGCCGACAGCGTAGCTAGCTCCCCCCAGTCACAATGTAAATTCTACCTGTTCCTGGTAGCCTTTCCTGTCGCAGATGTCCCTGTCTCAATCACACTGTCATCTTTCTGAAGTCCCGTCAGTCATGTCACTTCAGCCGCTCTTTTTCCCGTCCAAATACTATTTGTCACCCCCAAATTCCTTCTTCAGTCTAAAGATGTGTAGCATTCTCAAACCGGTACCCCTCACAATACTGTAGTTTCCTACCTTTATGTATCCGTGCCTTATGTTCGAGCCACCTCACTGTTCAAACCAGTCATCATTCTGAAACAACGCTCACGTAATCTTTCCAAAACGGTACAGCCACTCAAATCCTTTCTGTATTCGTTATGCAAACTACTCGTCCTAAAATGTATAATTAAACATTTGCCCTGTAATAGCAGCTTTGATGCAGTCACGCGTTCAGAAATTTCCCCGTTCCTTGTCTCTGGCCCCGTCTTCCCCCGACATTCTATAACCTTCCAAACTTTCGTTGTGTATTGTGCCACTGTCCACTCCCTAATCATTGTATGATTTGTCCTTCGTACTTTGTCATTGAAAAACCTTAAACCTTATAGTCACTAAATTGTTACCACGCTTCGCATCCATTCCAGGCTGTTGTCCCCCGTTAACTCCCTTTCTTTCAAGATGCTTCTTCCGCTCCTTCCGTCACTGCTAGTTGAATTCTGGCGTGTCCTGTTAAAGCTTAAAAACAAGTGAATTTGGAAAAAAACTTTGTATATCACAATTACAAATTGCAACCTACTCACCCCCTTTCTGTTTTACCACTCCCCCCTTTTGACACATTCACTTAATGTGTCATTACCTATCAAAAGGAACCTGCAAAGCGTCCCCTCTCATCACCACACTCATTGTAGCCAGGCCCGCGGAACCTCTAGCTCCAATCCAGGCCCCGGGACCGTCACCCCAAGTCCCTGAAACTTGACTGTCCATCACACACTCGGCAACACACACAAAAATCAGCGCACTCCTGTCAGTGAGCTTATAGCCCTGCTGACAGCGGACACTTGTACACACAAAAACAGACATCAAGTATCAAAACAAAAACAGTCATAAAATGAATCCTGGCGCTCGGGGATCCTGTCCTGAAAACCATGCAATCAACAAGTTCATTATAAAAACCAAAAGGGCAAGGGTTAACATATTCTCTTAAATTCAACACAAACGTTCCACGAACGCAATCGACAACCTGCAAGAACGAAAACAAGGTACGCAAGCAGCGCGCAATCCGCTCCTTGGCTGGCGGCCGTTGCTGCTGCTGCTGCAAAAAATCAAGTCACACAGAAAAACAAAGCAGAGCTCGCTCATGTCGCAAGCAAGCTCAAGCGACAACCATTTGGTCACTGTCCACCTAGTCCGTCACCCCGTTGGGTGAGCACAAGGTCGTCACACGTCAAATCGTCCAAAGTCTTGATGTTCAATACTAGTTCTGTCTTGTCTGACCATATCACTGAAACGGGCCTTCTCCATCGAACCGTTTTGTTGTTGATGGTGCCCCTGATTGATCATTGAACCATGGTTCCGGTCAGAGCTCATCACTTACCAGTTCCAGTCCCTCCGACCTGTACCACCCCTTCACGTGAGAGGAATCTTATCCTCAATGGCAAACACATCACCCCAACTTCAGACCTCTCTGGCCAATCATACTGCGCACACACAGCCGTAGATGATCCCATGCGCACTCACCCATCCACACACTGACAGACACACTCATCCGTCTCTATCACTCAGCTCTCCCCCCAAACCAAGCAGAGTTAGTATCTTAGTGTGTAGGCAAATATTGACTCCTAATAGTGACTCTTCACATTCGGACATACTCGTCAACATGACCTATTGTAAAATCTCCAATTCAATTTTCCATAAACTCGCCCATCAGATTCATCGCAAATTGTCATACATGTCTATCTGAGGGACTAACTGTGGGACCCGCGTTTTGAGGGAGCCTCCATACCCTCGTATTGGTCCTACAAACTCGATCTCTATTACTTATGTTAATTAAATTCAATAAAGATGGGTCAGACTATTCTCTCTGGCTTTTTACGTCATCGTTTGGCTCTCCCCCTTTTTCCCCGTTGTCTTGCTCAAAACTGTTTCTCAGTCTGCTTCTCTTTATTGCCCCTCTTGGCGAGTCTCACTCCCCCCCCCTTTTTACTTTCTTTCTTCTACTTCTTCCTAAACCTCCTGCCTGTCACACCATCCAACACCTCTCCCTACTTCCTTGTGGTCGCCTATCACCACTCCTTTCATCCACTCACTCGCGCGGTCTGCCCCCCTTCTGCAAAGCTGCAGCTCCACACAGGGAGCTCCGAGCCTTCTCCCTCGAATGAGCAGTTTTTAATGTAACTTACGTCATTGCCGTCCAGATCTCCTATCCTCAACCTCTCCTGCTGTCAATCCCTGTTAAAATGGCAAATTCCAACTTGCTCTAATCCCATCTTTGACAATGGAGTTTGCCCTTATCAACCCTTCGAATATCTATGTCCTCCTATTATCTTCGCCTCCACCTCTTAGTAGTTCTTTTGACAGAATCTCCTATTGGTAACCCTACAGCGGACTGTTTAGCATATAATCCCTTACTCCGCTCTCCTGCTTCCACATTGCCGTGTGGGTGCAGTTGAATTTGAGCCCTATCTCAGTCATTATCTTGTTACCTGTGGCCTTGTGCGACTCCTATGCATGAATGTGTGAAAGTCAAAAATTTAACGGATCCAACTTTCTGACTACCCAACCTCCACTATGGTGCAACAAACTTCTATCGTATTGAGTAGGTACATCGAGCGTCCTAGCTTCCTCTTGGCTGAATCCACTTTAGTCTAGATGTCTTATTCTAAAATTTATCTAACTCGATTTCTACGTCTTATGTCTGGTGAGCCAAAACATCAGATCTCGCTCTTGTTTCTCACCGTTTCAGCCCATTTGTTTTATTCAAATCTGTTCAATCTCTGACCATGATGCTTCTCTCTGTAGCTCTACGCATTATTCAATTTTTTATCAAATCTCCTCAGTTCTGTCAAACCCAGTGCACAATGAAGCTCCTGTCCACTCTAACCCAAGCCCCACGAGGTCTTAGCACCGCCAGGAGTGCGATTTGGCCATCGGACATTTCAAGTCCATATCTTCTGCCGCACCTCACCCTCTCAAGATGGTGTCCTTTTGTTGTTGCTTCAGAGCCAACACATCCATCACTCTCGAATGAGTCCATTGTTCAAATGTCCATTTTTTCTTCAACATTGTGAGTTCCTCCACTTCTCACTGTCTTTTCTCGTCTCCGAGGATGTTGTCTATCCTCCGGAGTGTACTTGCCCCCTCCAAGCACAACAACAGTCTTACTTTGTCCTTGCCAAAGGTCAAAGGTGCCTCAAAGCCAGGCACCGTCTTGTAGTCGTCCGCGGCTGCAGGCGGAGTCTCGGGGTCGAGTTTTCAGGGATCCTGGCACTGAGAGAGACAGACTGGGACATCAAACTTGTAAGACTATCTCCAAATGTAGCTGCTGCCCTCCATTCACTAGTAACGTTTGTTTACCAAAAGTCGAATTCTCCTAGTAACAGCAATGTCGTCTTTATATTGTAAGTCCTGCAACTCATCCTATTGTCGAGCTACGTTTTGTCTATAGTTCCAATTTAATGGGACAGTACATTGTGTCTTCAGTATCACTATTCAAAATTAACTCCGAGGTCTGCGTCCCACAACTAGCCCTGATCTATGTCTTGATCTCTCACGCGTGTCATGCTTGCTCAAAAATGCGACTTAGAATATGTGCTGTGAATTTCCAATCTCCTCGATCAAAGTGGATCCCGCTTCTCAGCTCTCCTCTCTCATGCTCCTGTTAGCCTGCAATTGTTCAAATCAAAAATGTTATTGTCTTTTAACTGTCTTTCTGTTGAACCTCTAAATCCCTCGTGTTGCTAACCTATCTACTCCAGGAAATGATTTAAAGGGTGTTAAAGAAAGGACCAATAGATTACTCCCAATATCTCCTCATTAATTACGAGTTAGCCCCCCCTTTCTTCTCTCACTCCCTCTTTCTATCTGTCTCTGGCCGCATTTGTGGCGTCCTGACGTAAATTAGTGAAGAATTTGGGGGCAGCGCTCCACGAAGCTTTTCCTCAGACGACCTGGGAGTTCTGTCCGTGTCTCTTTGTCCTCTGGGAGGAGACGTGCGCGTGCACCGTCTCGTATTTGTTATGCAAACAGGAGAAATAGCAATCTCGTTCAAGTTAACGTAATCACTCACTTTCTCATTAGTTGTCAGATGGACTAGGGGCGCTGGCCGCCCTCAACAGGCTCCCTCTTAATTTACGAGCGAACCCCCCTTTCTTCACTTTCTCCCCCCACCTATCGGTCTTGGGCCGAATGTGTAGCGTCCTGCCATAGATCACTGCTGCCACGGCCCAACTCTTTTCTTAAGACACACAGGTACACAAACATTAGTATTTTAGTGAGTATTGCAAGCATGTCTCTCTCTTGCCTATTTGCAAACTGTTCAACATTAGTGCCAGTGAAGTTTCAGTTTCAATCATGCACGTTCGTTGTTAATCATGCACCCTTTGCTCATCCACATTTGATCTCCCCTCGTCATGTCTCAGTTCTCATCGACATTGACCTCTACCGGGGGGACCCAGCCTCGCCTTTGCGGGCTCCTCGGCACAGCGCCCTCGGACAAGGGGGGGTCAGCGTACCAATGTCGACTCCACGGGCTGGCCAGGCCCGCGGGTCTCGCCGGCCCCCACCTTTGCCGACACAGCACCATTCCGCGCCTTGGAGCACCCAGGGCCCCCTCCTTTCTTGAACATTCTCTGACGCACACACACCGAGCGCGCACACAACCGCACATGCACACACCCATCCGCGCGCACGCACGCCCGCTCAATACACACAGCGCGCACGCAGAGCTCACACACTCACACGCATCCGCACGCACGCGCACCACATACACCAAGCGCGCACACAGCCCAGACGAACGACAACTGACAGAAACTTCACAGACATTACGCACAAACATAGAACACAGACAAAGGGATTCGAATCCATCTCTCATGTAGCTTCTCACTAACCGCTTCCATGCGGTTTGGTCATTCTGTGTCTTCTTACCGTGCGCAGGTGCACGTACAAACATGCCCTTTGCACTTCTTGTCTTTGTTTCCCCTAAGAGTGCTTTGCATTTCCCCTTATACTGCAGATTTTTAACTTCAGTGTGCACACAAATTACTTTTTTACATGGTATACCAAAATTAACCCCCTGAGGCCTCCTTTTCCACGTTTTCCAATTTCTATCGGCTGCGCACTCCTCCGCTCTGCCAATTGCGGTCTGCTGCAAGCCGTAAATTTTATCAGACTTTGACAGGAGTGTGTGCTATTACAGTGCGCCTCGCCAATCGGAATCGGACCGTGACGACTTGGGTACAACCGCAGCGCACCGGTTCACCCCGGTAAGTTGCCCGAAGAGTGTCTCTCTAAGCGGCTAACGCACCAGCTGTCAGCCGGGGGAACCTTGCAACCCGCACAAACTCCTAATCTGATCAGTGCTCAAATAACGTGGTCTGCGCGCATCATCCTTCTCGGCACCCTGGTCCCAGACCCAGCCGGTAAATTTCCCACATTCGTTCACACAGTTACGGATGCCAAGGCTGCGCACTCCTCCGCTTTGCCAATCGCGGTCTGCAGCAAGCCTCCCTTTTTCGTGCGACCTATATATAGAGACAAATGCCCCCACCGGACATCTCGACCACATTGAGTGTGATCTCAACTACATTGCGTGTGATCTCAACGTCCCAGCACGACCCCGGGAATTATGCCTCCGGTGGCTTGGTGGTGCCCGTCTCTTGTCGCACACAGTGTTCAATCGTACCTGTGTTTCCGCCTCAATCACACAGCTAAAATTTCCATCCTCCATCGGATCTGTAGCCAAAACAAAGTCCACGTTTTATGGGACTTTCTATTATTCTTCTCTCGTGACAGCCGATCAGCGATGTCCCAGACATCCTGTCCTGTTTCACGTGCCCTCTCTCGGAGCATTTTCTTTCTCATTCATCATTCACACCAGACATGTCACTCACACTGTTGTGCACATTCCCCATTAAGTTTTATGCTATTTTCCCATTTTTATTTGCCTTTTTTCTTTTTTTTTTTTTTTTTTTCTATTTTTATTGAACATTTTCATTTTTCTATTGGGGCTACACCCCCCTTTCAAACTCCACATCTCGTCGACATCCAGCTAGGGGAGACCAATCCCCCCCCCTTTTTGCCAGCCACTGGCACACCAGGCCCGTTAACTGTCCCGCTTAGGAGCCACTCCATCCCCCCCCACACCAGGCACGAGCACATTGCGATACTGTGAGTGGAAGCTTCTCACCTCAAACTCAGCCTGCCGGCCGGACGCTCGATGCTCGCACCCAGGCGGGCGAGGGCTCCCCGAAGGACAAGAGAACTGTTCGTGACGCCAAAATTGTGGTGAATTCTCTTCGATGGTCAGCTGGTCTTCCAAACAAGATGGTGAAAAAGTGGCTGGCTTGGGGAAGGAAAACTTCAGTCACACATGGCTGATTGGGGAAAGATTTTATTCAACCGATGTCAGAGAGAAGTGTCTCGCGCCCTAGCCAAGATGTCGAGTCCCTTTGTCTACTCTCGTCCTAAACCTTATACTCTTGCGCTTCCCTCCACGCGGGAGCGCGCAGATGGGGCTGTTGGCTGACCTATGACCCCGCCGTTGCTCCCCCGTCTCTACATCATGTGTATCTTAGCAGTTGTTAATGAAAGCCAGATGTGTCTGGCGCCAACGAGTCTACCTTCCTGGACCAAGCCCTAAACAATACCACACGAACCTGACCCGAACATGTCCTGGTCGTACTTAGGCTTACTAGTGAGATATACATTGCATGATACCAGAATAAAAATTCACAACAAACATAAACCAAACGTTGGAGGTGGTCATTTCTTCATGCGCAGTGATAAACTCGGCACTCTAAAGCACCCGAGAGCGTTTTTTTCGATGCCAACCTAACCAGAGTGACGGGAGCGGCACAATTCAGAAAAAGCGCTCAGCTCGCCGAGAAAATGCGATTTAAGCAATAAAATTAAAAATGCTTATAAAACATAAACCAAACGTTGGAGGTGGTCATTTCTTCATGCGCAGTGATAAACTCGGCACTCTAAAGCACCCGAGAGCGTTTTTTTCGATGCCAACCTAACCAGAGTGACGGGAGCGGCACAATTCAGAAAAAGTGCTCAGCTCGCCGAGAAAATGCGATTCAAGCAATACAATTAAAAATGCTTATTAAACATAAACCAAACGTTGGAGGTGGTCATTTCTTCATGCGCAGTGAATAACTCGGCACTCTAAAGCACCCGAGAGCGTTTTTTTCGATGCCAACCTAACCAGAGTGACGGGAGCGGCACAATTCAGAAAAAGTGCTCAGCTCGCCGAGAAAATGCGATTTAAGCAATACAATTAAAAATGCTTATAAAACATAAACCAAACGTTGGAGGTGGTCATTTCTTAATGCGCAGTAATAAACTCGGCACTCTAAAGCACCCGAGAGCGTTTTTTTCGATGCCAACCTAACCAGAGTGACGGGAGTGGCACAATTCAGAAAAAGTGCTCAGCTCGCCGAGAAAATGCGATTTCAGCAATAAAATTAAAAATGCTTATAAAACATAAACCAAACGTTGGAGGTGGTCATTTCTTAATGCGCAGTAATAAACTCGGCACTCTAAAGCACCCGAGAGCGTTGTTTTCGATGCCAACCTAACCAGAGTGACGGGAGCGGCACAATTCAGAAAAAGCGCTCAGCTCGCCGAGAAAATGCGATTTAAGCAATAAAATTAAAAATGCTTATAAAACATAAACCAAACGTTGGAGGTGGTCATTTCTTCGTGCGCAGTGAATAACTCGGCACTCTAAAGCACCCGAGAGCGTTTTTTTCGATGCCAACCTAACCAGAGTGACGGGAGCGGCACAATTCAGAAAAAGTGCTCAGCTCGCCGAGAAAATGCGATTTAAGCAATAAAATTAAAAATGCTTATAAAACATAAACCAAACGTTGGAGGTGGTCATTTCTTAATGCGCAGTAATAAACTCGGCACTCTAAAGCACCCGAGAGCGTTTTTTTCGATGCCAACCTAACCAGAGTGACGGGAGCGGCACAATTCAGAAAAAGTGCTCAGCTCGCCGAGAAAATGCGATTTAAGCAATACAATTAAAACTGCTTATTAAACATAAACCAAACGTTGGAGGTGGTCATTTCTTCATGCGCAGTGAATAACTCGGCACTCTAAAGCACCCGAGAGCGTTTTTTTCGATGCCAACCTAACCAGAGTGACGGGAGCGGCACAATTCAGAAAAAGCGCTCAGCTCGCCGAGAAAATGCGATTTAAGCAATAAAATTAAAAATGCTTATAAAACATAAACCAAACGTTGGAGGTGGTCATTTCTTCATGCGCAGTGATAAACTCGGCACTCTAAAGCACCCGAGAGCGTTTTTTTCGATGCCAACCTAACCAGAGTGACGGGAGCAGCACAATTCAGAAAAAGTGCTCAGCTCGCCGAGAAAATGCGATTCAAGCAATAAATTTAAAAATGCTTATAAAACATAAACCAAACGTTGGAGGTGGTCATTTCTTCATGCGCAGTGATAAACTCGGCACTCTAAAGCACCCGATAGCGTTTTTTTCGATGCCAACCTAACCAGAGTGACGGGAGCGGCACAATTCAGAAAAACCGCTCAGCTCGCCGAGAAAATGCGATTTAAGCAATAAAATTATAAATGCTTATAAAACATAAACCAAACGTTGAAGGTGGTCATTTCTTCATGGGCAGTGATAAACTCGGCACTCTAAAGCACCCGAGAGCGTTTTTTTCGATGCCAACCTAACCAGAGTGACGGGAGCGGCACAATTCAGAAAAAGCGCTCAGCTCGCCGAGAAAATGCGATTTAAGCAATAAAATTAAAAATGCTTATAAAACATAAACCAAACGTTGGAGGTGGTCATTTCTTCGTGCGCAGTGAATAACTCGGCACTCTAAAGCACCCGAGAGCGTTTTTTTCGATGCCAACCTAACCAGAGTGACGGGAGCGGCACAATTCAGAAAAAGTGCTCAGCTCGCCGAGAAAATGCGATTTAAGCAATAAAATTAAAAATGCTTATAAAACATAAACCAAACGTTGGAGGTGGTCATTTCTTAATGCGCAGTAATAAACTCGGCACTCTAAAGCACCCGAGAGCGTTTTTTTCGATGCCAACCTAACCAGAGTGACGGGAGCGGCACAATTCAGAAAAAGTACTCAGCTCGCCTAGAAAATGCGATTCAAGCAATAAAATTAAAAATGCTTATTAAACATAAACCAAACGTTGGAGGTGGTCATTTCTTCATGCGCAGTGAATAACTCGGCACTCTAAAGCACCCGAGAGCGTTTTTTTCGATGCCAACCTAACCAGAGTGACGGGAGCGGCACAATTCAGAAAAAGTGCTCAGCTCGCCGAGAAAATGCGATTTAAGCAATAAAATTAAAAATGCTTATAAAACATAAACCAAACGTTGGAGGTGGTCATTTCTTAATGCACAGTAATAAACTCGGCACTCTAAAGCACCCGAGAGCGTTTTTTTCGATGCCAACCTAACCAGAGTGACGGGAGCGGCACAATTCAGAAAAAGTGCTCAGCTCGCCGAGAAAATGCGATTTAAGCAATAAAATTAAAAATGCTTATAAAACATAAACCAAACGTTGGAGGTGGTCATTTCTTAATGCGCAGTAATAAACTCGGAACTCTAAAGCACCCGAGAGCGTTTTTTTCGATGCCAACCTAACCAGAGTGACGGGAGCGGCACAATTCAGAAAAAGTGCTCAGCTCGCCGAGAAAATGCGATTTAAGCAATAAAATTAAAAATGCTTATTAAACATAAACCAAACGTTGGAGGTGGTCATTTCTTCATGCGCAGTGAATAACTCGGCACTCTAAAGCACCCGATAGCGTTTTTTTCGATGCCAACCTAACCAGAGTGACGGGAGCGGCACAATTCAGAAAAAGTGCTCAGCTCGCCGAGAAAATGCGATTTAAGCAATAAAATTAAAAATGCTTATAAAACATAAACCAAACGTTGGAGGTGGTCATTTCTTAATGCGCAGTAATAAACTCGGCACTCTAAAGCACCCGAGAGCGTTTTTTTCGATGCCAACCTAACCAGAGTGACGGGAGCGGCACAATTCAGAAAAAGTGCTCAGCTCGCCGAGAAAATGCGATTTAAGCAATAAAATTAAAAATGCTTATAAAACATAAACCAAACGTTGGAGGTGGTCATTTCTTAATGCGCAGTAATAAACTCGGCACTCTAAAGCACCCGAGAGCGTTTTTTTCGATGCCAACCTAACCAGAGTGACGGGAGCGGCACAATTCAGAAAAAGCGCTCAGCTCGCCGAGAAAATGCGATTTAAGCAATAAAATTAAAAATGCTTATAAAACATAAACCAAACGTTGGAGGTGGTCATTTCTTCGTGCACAGTGAATAACTCGGCACTCTAAAGCACCCGAGAGCGTTTTTTTCGATGCCAACCTAACCAGAGTGACGGGAGCGGCACAATTCAGAAAAAGTGCTCAGCTCGCCGAGAAAATGCGATTTAAGCAATAAAATTAAAAATGCTTATAAAACATAAACCAAACGTTGGAGGTGGTCATTTCTTCATGCGCAGTGATAAAGTCGGCACTGTAAAGCACCCGAGAGCGTTTTTTTCGATGCCAACCTAACCAGAGTGACGGGAGCGGCACAATTCAGAAAAAGTGCTCAGCTCGCCGAGAAAATGCGATTTAAGCAATAAAATTAAAAAGTCTTATAAAACATAAACCAAACGTTGGAGGTGGTCATTTCTTAATGCGCAGTAATAAACTCGGCACTCTAAAGCACCCGAGAGCGTTTTTTTCGATGCCAACCTAACCAGAGTGACGGGAGCGGCACAATTCAGAAAAAGTGCTCAGCTCGCCGAGAAAATGCGATTTAAGCAATAAAATTAAAAATGCTTATAAAACATAAACCAAACGTTGGAGGTGGTCATTTCTTAATGCGCAGTAATAAACTCGGCACTGTAAAGCACCCGAGAGCGTTTTTTTCGATGCCAACCTAACCAGAGTGACGGGAGCGGCACAATTCAGAAAAAGCGCTCAGCTCGCCGAGAAAATGCGATTTAAGCAATAAAATTAAAAATGCTTATAAAACATAAACCAAACGTTGGAGGTGGTCATTTCTTCGTGCGCAGTGAATAACTCGGCACTCTAAAGCACCCGAGAGCGTTTTTTTCGATGCCAACCTAACCAGAGTGACGGGAGCGGCACAATTCAGAAAAAGTGCTCAGCTCGCCGAGAAAATGCGATTTAAGCAATAAAATTAAAAATGCTTATAAAACATAAACCAAACGTTGGAGGTGGTCATTTCTTCATGCGCAGTGATAAAGTCGGCACTGTAAAGCACCCGAGAGCGTTTTTTTCGATGCCAACCTAACCAGAGTGACGGGAGCGGCACAATTCAGAAAAAGTGCTCAGCTCGCCGAGAAAATGCGATTTAAGCAATAAAATTAAAAATGCTTATAAAACATAAACCAAACGTTGGAGGTGGTCATTTCTTCATGCGCAGTGATAAACTCGGCACTCTAAAGCACCCGAGAGCGTTTTTTTCGATGCCAACCTAACCAGAGTGACGGGAGCGGCACAATTCAGAAAAAGTGCTCAGCTCGCCGAGAAAATGCGATTCAAGCAATAAAATTAAAAATGCTTATTAAACATAAACCAAACAGTGGAGGTGGTCATTTCTTCATGCGCAGTGAATAACTCGGCACTCTAAAGCACCCAGAGCGTTTTTTTCGATGCCAACCTAACCAGAGTGACGGGAGCGGCACAATTTAGAAAAAGTGCTCAGCTCGCCGAGAAAATGCGATTTAAGCAATAAAATTAAAAATGCTTATAAAACATAAACCAAACGTTGGAGGTGGTCATTTCTTAATGCGCAGTAATAAACTCGGCACTGTAAAGCACCCGAGAGCGTTTTTTTCGATGCCAACCTAACCAGAGTGACGGGAGCGGCACAATTCAGAAAAACTGCTCAGCTCGCCGAGAAAATGCGATTTAAGCAATAAAATTAAAAATGCTTATTAAACATAAACCAAACGTTGGAGGTGGTCATTTCTTCATGCGCAGTGAATAACTCGGCACTCTAAAGCACCCGATAGCGTTTTTTTCGATGCCAACCTAACCAGAGTGACGGGAGCGGCACAATTCAGAAAAAGTGCTCAGCTCGCCGAGAAAATGCGATTTAAGCAATAAAATTAAAAATGCTTATAAAACATAAACCAAACGTTGGAGGTGGTCATTTCTTAATGCGCAGTAATAAACTCGGCACTCCAAAGCACCCGAGAGCGTTTTTTTCGATGCCAACCTAACCAAAGTGACGGGAGCGGCACAATTCAGAAAAAGTGCTCAGCTCGCCGAGAAAATGCGATTTAAGCAATAAAATTAAAAATGCTTATTAACCATAAACCAAACGTTGGAGGTGGTCATTTCTTCATGCGCAGTGAATTACTCGGCACTCTAAAGCACCCGAGAGCGTTTTTTTCGATGCCAACCTAACCAGAGTGACGGGAGCGGCACAATTCAGAAAAAGCGCTCAGCTCGCCGAGAAAATGCGATTTAAGCAATAAAATTAAAAATGCTTATTAAACATAAACCAAACGTTGGAGGTGGTCATTTCTTCATGCGCAGTGAATAACTCGGCACTCTAAAGCACCCGAGAGCGTTTTTTTCGATGCCAACCTAACCAGAGTGACGGGAGCGGCACAATTCAGAAAAAGCGCTCAGCTCGCCGAGAAAATGCGATTTAAAATTAAAAATGCTTATAAAACATAAACCAAACGTTGGAGGTGGTCATTTCTTCGTGCGCAGTGAATAACTCGGCACTCTAAAGCACCCGAGAGCGTTTTTTTCGATGCCAACCTAACCAGAGTGACGGGAGCGGCACAATTCAGAAAAAGTGCTCAGCTCGCCGAGAAAAAGCGATTTAAGCAATAAAATTAAAAATGCTTATAAAACATAAACCAAACGTTGGAGGTGGTCATTTCTTCATGCGCAGTGATAAAGTCGGCACTCTAAAGCACCCGAGAGCGTTTTTTTCGATGCCAACCTAACCAGAGTGATAAAGTCGGCACTCTAAAGCACCCGAGAGCGTTTTTTTCGATGCCAACCTAACCAGAGTGACAGGAGCGGCACAATTCAGAAAAAGCGCTCAGCTCGCCGAGAAAATGCGATTTCAGCAATAAAATTAAAAATGCTTATAAAACATAAACCAAACGTTGGAGGTGGTCATTTCTTAATGCGCAGTAATAAACTCGGCACTCTAAAGCACCCGAGAGCGTTGTTTTCGATGCCAACCTAACCAGAGTGACGGGAGCGGCACAATTCAGAAAAAGCGCTCAGCTCGCCGAGAAAATGCGATTTAAGCAATAAAATTAAAAATGCTTATAAAACATAAACCAAACGTTGGAGGTGGTCATTTCTTCGTGCGCAGTGAATAACTCGGCACTCTAAAGCACCCGAGAGCGTTTTTTTCGATGCCAACCTAACCAGAGTGACGGGAGCGGCACAATTCAGAAAAAGTGCTCAGCTCGCCGAGAAAATGCGATTTAAGCAATAAAATTAAAAATGCTTATAAAACATAAACCAAACGTTGGAGGTGGTCATTTCTTAATGCGCAGTAATAAACTCGGCACTCTAAAGCACCCGAGAGCGTTTTTTTCGATGCCAACCTAACCAGAGTGACGGGAGCGGCACAATTCAGAAAAAGTGCTCAGCTCGCCGAGAAAATGCGATTTAAGCAATACAATTAAAAATGCTTATTAAACATAAACCAAACGTTGGAGGTGGTCATTTCTTCATGCGCAGTGAATAACTCGGCACTCTAAAGCACCCGAGAGCGTTTTTTTCGATGCCAACCTAACCAGAGTGACGGGAGCGGCACAATTCAGAAAAAGCGCTCAGCTCGCCGAGAAAATGCGATTTAAGCAATAAAATTAAAAATGCTTATAAAACATAAACCAAACGTTGGAGGTGGTCATTTCTTCATGCGCAGTGATAAACTCGGCACTCTAAAGCACCCGAGAGCGTTTTTTTCGATGCCAACCTAACCAGAGTGACGGGAGCGGCACAATTCAGAAAAAGTGCTCAGCTCGCCGAGAAAATGCGATTTAAGCAATAAAATTAAAAATGCTTATAAAACATAAACCAAACGTTGGAGGTGGTCATTTCTTCATGCGCAGTGATAAACTCGGCACTCTAAAGCACCCGAGAGCGTTTTTTTCGATGCCAACCTAACCAGAGTTACGGGAGCGGCACAATTCAGAAAAAGCGCTCAGCTCGCCGAGAAAATGCGATTTAAGCAATAAAATTAAAAATGCTTATAAAACATAAACCAAACGTTGGAGGTGGTCCTTTCTTCATGCGCAGTGAATAACTCGGCACTCTAAAGCACCCGAGAGCGTTTTTTTCGATGCCAACCTAACCAGAGTGACGGGAGCGGCACAATTCAGAAAAAGTGCTCAGCTCGCCGAGAAAATGCAATTTAAGCAATAAAATTAAAAATGCTTATAAAACATAAACCAAACGTTGGAGGTGGTCATTTCTTAATGCGCAGTAATAAACTCGGCACTCTAAAGCACCCGTGAGCGTTTTTTTCGATGCCAACCTAACCAGAGTGACGGGAGCGGCACAATTCAGAAAAAGTGCTCAGCTCGCCGAGAAAATGGGATTTAAGCAATACAATTAAAAATGCTTATAAAACATAAACCAAACGTTGGAGGTGGTCATTTCTTCATGCGCAGTGATAAAGTCGGCACTCTAAAGCACCCGAGAGCGTTTTTTTCGACGCCAACCTAACCAGAGTGACGGGAGCGGCACAATTCAGAAAAAGTACTCAGCTCGCCGAGAAAATGCGATTTAAGCAATAAAATTAAAAATGCTTATTAAACATAAACCAAACGTTGGAGGTGGTCATTTCTTCATGCGCAGTGATAAACTCGGCACTCTAAAGCACCCGAGAGCGTTTTTTTCGATTCCAACCTAACCAGAGTGACGGGAGCGGCACAATTCAGAAAAAGTGCTCAGCTCGCCGAGAAAATGCGATTTAAGCAATAAAACTAAAAATGCTTATAAAACATAAACCAAACGTTGGAGGTGGACATTTCTTCATGCGCAGTGAATAACTCGGCACTCTAAAGCACCCGAGAGCGTTTTTTTCGATGCCAACCTAACCAGAGTGACGGGAGCGGCACAATTCAGAAAAAGCGCTCAGCTCGCCGAGAAAATGCGATTCAAGCAATAAATTTAAAAATGCTTATACAACATAAACCAAACGTTGGAGGTGGTCATTTCTTCATGCGCAGTGATAAACTCGGCACTCTAAAGCACCCGAGAGCGTTTTTTTCGATGCCAACCTAACCAGAGTGACGGGAGCGGCACAATTCAGAAAAAGCGCTCAGCTCGCCGAGAAAATGCGATTTAAGCAATAAAATTATAAATGCTTATAAAACATAAACCAAACGTTGAAGGTGGTCATTTCTTCATGGGCAGTGATAAACTCGGCACTCTAAAGCACCCGAGAGCGTTTTTTTCGATGCCAACCTAACCAGAGTGACGGGAGCGGCACAATTCAGAAAAAGCGCTCAGCTCGCCGAGAAAATGCGATTTAAGCAATAAAATTAAAAATGCTTATAAAACATAAACCAAACGTTGGAGGTGGTCATTTCTTCGTGCGCAGTGAATAACTCGGCACTCTAAAGCACCCGAGAGCGTTTTTTTCGATGCCAACCTAACCAGAGTGACGGGAGCGGCACAATTCAGAAAAAGTGCTCAGCTCGCCGAGAAAATGCGATTTAAGCAATAAAATTAAAAATGCTTATAAAACATAAACCAAACGTTGGAGGTGGTCATTTCTTAATGCGCAGTAATAAACTCGGCACTCTAAAGCACCCGAGAGCGTTTTTTTCGATGCCAACCTAACCAGAGTGACGGGAGCGGCACAATTCAGAAAAAGTACTCAGCTCGCCGAGAAAATGCGATTCAAGCAATAAAATTAAAAATGCTTATTAAACATAAACCAAACGTTGGAGGTGGTCATTTCTTCATGCGCAGTGAATAACTCGGCACTCTAAAGCACCCGAGAGCGTTTTTTTCGATGCCAACCTAACCAGAGTGACGGGAGCGGCACAATTCAGAAAAAGTGCTCAGCTCGCCGAGAAAATGCGATTTAAGCAATAAAATTAAAAATGCTTATAAAACATAAACCAAACGTTGGAGGTGGTCATTTCTTAATGCACAGTAATAAACTCGGCACTCTAAAGCACCCGAGAGCGTTTTTTTCGATGCCAACCTAACCAGAGTGACGGGAGCGGCACAATTCAGAAAAAGTGCTCAGCTCGCCGAGAAAATGCGATTTAAGCAATAAAATTAAAAATGCTTATAAAACATAAACCAAACGTTGGAGGTGGTCATTTCTTAATGCGCAGTAATAAACTCGGAACACTAAAGCACCCGAGAGCGTTTTTTTCGATGCCAACCTAACCAGAGTGACGGGAGCGGCACAATTCAGAAAAAGTGCTCAGCTCGCCGAGAAAATGCGATTTAAGCAATAAAATTAAAAATGCTTATTAAACATAAACCAAACGTTGGAGGTGGTCATTTCTTCATGCGCAGTGAATAACTCGGCACTCTAAAGCACCCGATAGCGTTTTTTTCGATGCCAACCTAACCAGAGTGACGGGAGCGGCACAATTCAGAAAAAGTGCTCAGCTCGCCGAGAAAATGCGATTTAAGCAATAAAATTAAAAATGCTTATAAAACATAAACCAAACGTTGGAGGTGGTCATTTCTTAATGCGCAGTAATAAACTCGGCACTCTAAAGCACCCGAGAGCGTTTTTTTCGATGCCAACCTAACCAGAGTGACGGGAGCGGCACAATTCAGAAAAAGTGCTCAGCTCGCCGAGAAAATGCGATTTAAGCAATAAAATTAAAAATGCTTATAAAACATAAACCAAACGTTGGAGGTGGTCATTTCTTAATGCGCAGTAATAAACTCGGCACTCTAAAGCACCCGAGAGCGTTTTTTTCGATGCCAACCTAACCAGAGTGACAGGAGCGGCACAATTCAGAAAAAGCGCTCAGCTCGCCGAGAAAATGCGATTTAAGCAATAAAATTAAAAATGCTTATAAAACATAAACCAAACGTTGGAGGTGGTCATTTCTTCGTGCGCAGTGAATAACTCGGCACTCTAAAGCACCCGAGAGCGTTTTTTTCGATGCCAACCTAACCAGAGTGACGGGAGCGGCACAATTCAGAAAAAGTGCTCAGCTCGCCGAGAAAATGCGATTTAAGCAATAAAATTAAAAATGCTTATAAAACATAAACCAAACGTTGGAGGTGGTCATTTCTTCATGCGCAGTGATAAAGTCGGCACTGTAAAGCACCCGAGAGCGTTTTTTTCGATGCCAACCTAACCAGAGTGACGGGAGCGGCACAATTCAGAAAAAGCGCTCAGCTCGCCGAGAAAATGCGATTTAAGCAATAAACTTAAAAATGCTTATAAAACATAAACCAAACGTTGGAGGTGGTCATTTCTTCATGCGCAGTGATAAACTCGGCACTCTAAAGCACCCGAGAGCGTTTTTTTCGATGCCAACCTAACCAGAGTGACGGGAGCGGCACAATTCAGAAAAAGTGCTCAGCTCGCCGAGAAAATGCGATTTAAGCAATAAAATTAAAAATGCTTATAAAACATAAACCAAACGTTGGAGGTGGTCATTTCTTCATGCGCAGTGAATAACTCGGCACTCTAAAGCACCCGAGAGCGTTTTTTTCGATGCCAACCTAACCAGAGTGACGGGAGCGGCACAATTCAGAAAAAGTGCTCAGCTCGCCGAGAAAATGCGATTTAAGCAATAAAATTAAAAATGCTTATAAAACATAAACCAAACGTTGGAGGTGGTCATTTCTTAATGCGCTGTAATAAACTCGGCACTCTAAAGCACCCGAGAGCGTTTTTTTCTATGCCAACCTAACCAGAGTGACGGGAGCGGCACAATTCAGAAAAAGCGCTCAGCTCGCCGAGAAAATGCGATTTAAAATTAAAAATGCTTATAAAACATAAACCAAACGTTGGAGGTGGTCATTTCTTCGTGCGCATTGAATAACTCGGCACTCTAAAGCACCCGAGAGCGTTTTTTTCGATGCCAACCTAACCAGAGTGACGGGAGCGGCACAATTCAGAAAAAGTGCTCAGCTCGCCGAGAAAATGCGATTTAAGCAATAAAATTAAAAATGCTTATAAAACATAAACCAAACGTTGGAGGTGGTCATTTCTTCATGCGCAGTGATAAAGTCGGCACTCTAAAGCACCCGAGAGCGTTTTTTTCGATGCCAACCTAACCAGAGTGACGGGAGCGGCACAATTCAGAAAAAGCGCTCAGCTCGCCGAGAAAATGCGATTTAAGCAATAAACTTAAAAATGCTTATAAAACATAAACCAAACGTCGGAGGTGGTCATTTCTTCATGCGCAGTGATAAACTCGGCACTCTAAAGCACCCGAGAGCGTTTTTTTCGATGCCAACCTAACCAGAGTGACGGGAGCGGCACAATTCAGAAAAAGTGCTCAGCTCGCCGAGAAAATGCGATTTAAGCAATAAAATTAAAAATGCTTATAAAACATAAACCAAACGTTGGAGGTGGTCATTTCTTCATGCGCAGTGAATAACTCGGCACTCTAAAGCACCCGAGAGCGTTTTTTTCGATGCCAACCTAACCAGAGTGACGGGAGCGGCACAATTCAGAAAAAGTGCTCAGCTCGCCGAGAAAATGCGATTTAAGCAATAAAATTAAAAATGCTTATAAAACATAAACCAAACGTTGGAGGTGGTCATTTCTTAATGCGCAGTAATAAACTCGGCACTCTAAAGCACCCGTGAGCGTTTTTTTCGATGCCAACCTAACCAGAGTGACGGGAGCGGCACAATTCAGAAAAAGTGCTCAGCTCGCCGAGAAAATGCGATTTAAGCAATAAAATTAAAAATGCTTATAAAACATAAACCAAACGTTGGAGGTGGTCATTTCTTCATGCGCAGTGATAAAGTCGGCACTCTAAAGCACCCGAGAGCGTTTTTTTCGATGCCAACCTAACCAGAGTGACGGGAGCGGCACAATTCAGAAAAAGTGCTCAGCTCGCCGAGAAAATGCGATTTAAGCAATAAAATTAAAAATGCTTATTAAACATAAACCAAACGTTGGAGGTGGTCATTTCTTCATGCGCAGTGATAAACTCGGCACTCTAAAGCACCCGAGAGCGTTTTTTTCGATGCCAACCTAACCAGAGTGACGGGAGCGGCACAATTCAGAAAAAGCGCTCAGCTCGCCGAGAAAATGCGATTTAAGCAATAAAATTAAAAATGCTTATAAAACATAAACCAAACGTTGGAGGTGGTCATTTCTTAATGCGCAGTGATAAACTCGGCACTCTAAAGCACCCGAGAGCGTTTTTTTCGATGCCAACCTAACCAGAGTGACGGGAGCGGCACAATTCAGAAAAAGCGCTCAGCTCGCCGAGAAAATGCGATTTAAAATTAAAAATGCTTATAAAACATAAACCAAACGTTGGAGGTGGTCATTTCTTCGTGCGCAGTGAATAACTCGGCACTCTAAAGCACCCGAGAGCGTTTTTTTCGATGCCAACCTAACCAGAGTGACGGGAGCGGCACAATTCAGAAAAAGTGCTCAGCTCGCCGAGAAAATGCGATTTAAGCAATAAAATTAAAAATGCTTATAAAACATAAACCAAACGTTGGAGGTGGTCATTTCTTCATCCGCAGTGATAAAGTCGGCACTCTAAAGCACCCGAGAGCGTTTTTTTCGATGCCAACCTAACCAGAGTGACGGGAGCGGCACAATTCAGAAAAAGCGCTCAGCTCGCCGAGAAAATGCGATTTAAGCAATAAACTTAAAAATGCTTATAAAACATAAACCAAACGTTGGAGGTGGTCATTTCTTCATGCGCAGTGATAAACTCGGCACTCTAAAGCACCCGAGAGCGTTTTTTTCGATGCCAACCTAACCAGAGTGACGGGAGCGGCACAATTCAGAAAAAGTGCTCAGCTCGCCGAGAAAATGCGATTTAAGCAATAAAATTAAAAATGCTTATAAAACATAAACCAAACGTTGGAGGTGGTCATTTCTTCATGCGCAGTGAATAACTCGGCACTCTAAAGCACCCGAGAGCGTTTTTTTCGATGCCAACCTAACCAGAGTGACGGGAGCGGCACAATTCAGAAAAAGTGCTCAGCTCGCCGAGAAAATGCGATTTAAGCAATAAAATTAAAAATGCTTATAAAACATAAACCAAACGTTGGAGGTGGTCATTTCTTAATGCGCAGTAATAAACTCGGCACTCTAAAGCACCCGTGAGCGTTTTTTTCGATGCCAACCTAACCAGAGTGACGGGAGCGGCACAATTCAGAAAAAGTGCTCAACTCGCCGAGAAAATGCGATTTAAGCAATAAAATTAAAAATGCTTATAAAACATAAACCAAACGTTGGAGGTGGTCATTTCTTCATGCGCAGTGATAAAGTCGGCACTCTAAAGCACCCGAGAGCGTTTTTTTCGATGCCAACCTAACCAGAGTGACGGGAGCGGCACAATTCAGAAAAAGTGCTCAGCTCGCCGAGAAAATGCGATTTAAGCAATAAAATTAAAAATGCTTATTAAACATAAACCAAACGTTGGAGGTGGTCATTTCTTCATGCGCAGTGATAAACTCGGCACTCTAAAGCACCCGAGAGCGTTTTTTTCGATGCCAACCTAACCAGAGTGACGGGAGCGGCACAATTCAGAAAAAGCGCTCAGCTCGCCGAGAAAATGCGATTTCAGCAATAAAATTAAAAATGCTTATAAAACATAAACCAAACGTTGGAGGTGGTCATTTCTTAATGCGCAGTAATAAACTCGGCACTCTAAAGCACCCGAGAGCGTTGTTTTCGATGCCAACCTAACCAGAGTGACGGGAGCGGCACAATTCAGAAAAAGCGCTCAGCTCGCCGAGAAAATGCGATTTAAGCAATAAAATTAAAAATGCTTATAAAACATAAACCAAACGTTGGAGGTGGTCATTTCTTCGTGCGCAGTGAATAACTCGGCACTCTAAAGCACCCGAGAGCGTTTTTTTCGATGCCAACCTAACCAGAGTGACGGGAGCGGCACAATTCAGAAAAAGTGCTCAGCTCGCCGAGAAAATGCGATTTAAGCAATAAAATTAAAAATGCTTATAAAACATAAACCAAACGTTGGAGGTGGTCATTTCTTAATGCGCAGTAATAAACTCGGCACTCTAAAGCACCCGAGAGCGTTTTTTTCGATGCCAACCTAACCAGAGTGACGGGAGCGGCACAATTCAGAAAAAGTGCTCAGCTCGCCGAGAAAATGCGATTTAAGCAATACAATTAAAAATGCTTATTAAACATAAACCAAACGTTGGAGGTGGTCATTTCTTCATGCGCAGTGAATAACTCGGCACTCTAAAGCACCCGAGAGCGTTTTTTTCGATGCCAACCTAACCAGAGTGACGGGAGCGGCACAATTCAGAAAAAGCGCTCAGCTCGCCGAGAAAATGCGATTTAAGCAATAAAATTAAAAATGCTTATTAAACATAAACCAAACGTTGGAGGTGGTCATTTCTTCATGCGCAGTGAATAACTCGGCACTCTAAAGCACCCGAGAGCGTTTTTTTCGATGCCAACCTAACCAGAGTGACGGGAGCGGCACAATTCAGAAAAAGCGCTCAGCTCGCCGAGAAAATGCGATTTAAGCAATAAAATTAAAAATGCTTATAAAACATAAACCAAACGTTGGAGGTGGTCATTTCTTCATGCGCAGTGAATAACTCGGCACTCTAAAGCACCCGAGAGCGTTTTTTTCGATGCCAACCTAACCAGAGTGACGGGAGCGGCACAATTCAGAAAAAGTGCTCAGCTCTCCGAGAAAATGCGATTTAAGCAATAAAATTAAAAATGCTTATAAAACATAAACCAAACGTTGGAGGTGGTCATTTCTTAATGCGCAGTAACAAACTCGGCACTCTAAAGCACCCGTGAGCGTTTTTTTCGATGCCAACCTAACCAGAGTGACGGGAGCGGCACAATTCAGAAAAAGTGCTCAGCTCGCCGAGAAAATGCGATTTAAGCAATAAAATTAAAAATGCTTATAAAACATAAACCAAACGTTGGAAGTGGTCATTTCTTCATGCGCAGTGATAAACTCGGCACTCTAAAGCACCCGAGAGCGTTTTTTTCGATGCCAACCTAACCAGAGTTACGGGAGCGGCACAATTCAGAAAAAGCGCTCAGCTCGCCGAGAAAATGCGATTTAAGCAATAAAATTAAAAATGCTTATAAAACATAAACCAAACGTTGGAGGTGGTCATTTCTTCATGCGCAGTGATAAACTCGGCACTCTAAAGCACCCGAGAGCGTTTTTTTCGATGCCAACCTAACCAGAGTGACGGGAGCGGCACAATTCAGAAAAAGTGCTCAGCTCGCCGAGAAAATGCGATTTAAGCAATAACATTAAAAATGCTTATAAAACATAAACCAAACGTTGGAGGTGGTCATTTCTTCATGCGCAGTGATAAACTCGGCACTCTAAAGCACCCGAGAGCGTTTTTTTTCGATGCCAACCTAACCAGAGTGACGGGAGCGGCACAATTCAGAAAAAGTGCTCAGCTCTCCGAGAAAATGCGATTTAAGCAATAAAATTAAAAATGCTTATAAAACATAAACCAAACGTTGGAGGTGGTCATTTCTTCATGCGCAGTGATAAACTCGGCACTCTAAAGCACCCGAGAGCGTTTTTTTCGATGCCAACCTAACCAGAGTGACGGGAGCGGCACAATTCAGAAAAAGTGCTCAGCTCGCCGAGAAAATGCGATTTAAGCAATAAAATTAAAAATGCTTATTAAACATAAACCAAACGTTGGAGGTGGTCATTTCTTCATGCGCAGTGATAAACTCGGCACTCTAAAGCACCCGAGAGCGTTTTTTTCGATGCCAACCTAACCAGAGTGACGGGAGCGGCACAATTCAGAAAAAGTGCTCAGCTCGCCGAGAAAATGCGATTGAAGCAATAAAATTAAAAATGCTTATAAAACATAAATCAAACGTTGGAGGTGGTCATTTCTTCATGCGCAGTGATAAACTCGGCACTCTAAAGCACCCGAGAGCGTTTTTTTTGAATTTTCTAAGATGGCGCCGCCCTGTGTGCAGCCTGTAGCAACAGCTCTCCTCTCTTTCCCCCCTTTTTCACTTTTATTTATTATTTCTAGTTTTCTTTCTAAGTTTTGCTCTCTACTAGGGGGAACCTTGTGCGAGCCTGCACATGTTAAACCTAGTTCGGGAGCTTTTTTGGCCGTAGTCCTTCTTTTTTCGTTACTTTTTCAACCGGCACGTGGTGGTGCATTCAGTGGAGTCGCCGCGAGTCTCATTGTTTACAGCCGAGACCAGCTGCTTGCCGCACGACCCGGATCCTTCTACTTCGCCACGAAACCTAAGGTTCCGGAGGAACTAAGAAGACGGAGGAGAGGCTGTAGAGGATCGGGAAAGAGGAAAAAGCAGCCGTGTTTACCGTCCGTTGTAACGGGAAATGTCCGCTCGCTACACGGGAAGATGGATGAGCTCGCGGCCCTGACGCGATTCAACGGACTTTACAGGGACGCGAGTCTGCTGTGTTTTTCTGAATCGTGGCTGACTGACACCATCCCGGACTCCGCTGTTTCTCTACCCGGGTTCAGACTGGAGAGAGCGGATAGGAGCGCAGCTCAGAGCGGTAAGACGAGAGGCGGTGGAATCGCGGTTTACATAAATGAAGCGTGGTGCAAGCAGTCCCATGTTTACGTCAGAGAGAAACACTGCTCCGAGGACATCGAGTTTCTGACTATAAGCATGAGACCTTACTACCTCCCGAGGGAATTTGGACATATTATTCTGGTGTGTGTCTACATTCCCCCGTCTGCAAATGCGGCGCGCGCGCGTGACGTCATTCACAGCGCCGTGTGCAAGCTGCAGACAGACCATCCACGGGCCTTCATTGCAATTACCGGTGATTTCAATCATGCCTCTCTGTCTTCCACGCTGCCCACCTTCACTCAGTACGTAAACTGTGCTACCAGGGACAATAAGATACTGGACCACTTCTATTGCAATGCTGAGGGAGCATTCACAGCCTCTGCCCTCCCCCCACTGGGCCGTTCAGACCACAACCTGGTACTACTCACCTCCCAATACTCACCCAAGGTGAGAAGAGACCCCCCGCAGGTAAAGGAAGTGAGGGTTTGGAGCGAGGAAGCCATCGAGCATCTGAGAAGCTGCCTTGAGTCTACCGACTGGGAGGTTTTCTACAGTGATCATGGCGAGGACATCGACGCCCTCACTGACTGCATCACGGACTATATTAATTTCTGCGTTGAGAGCACAATACCTACTAAGAGGGTGCGTTGCTACTCAAATAACCACCCCTGGATGACCCCGCATCTGAAAGCCCTTATCAACAAGAAGTGGTGGGCTTTTAGACGCGGGGACAGAGAGGAGCAGAAGAGGCTGCAGCATCTGCTCCAGAGGACGATACGCGAAGCAAAGCGGGACTTCGCTAGGAAGGTGGAGGAGGAACTCGCACAGAAGAACGTGCGGGATGTGTGGCGTGGCCTGAGGACTATGTCTGGTTCTGGACGGAGAGCGTGTGGCAGCATTAACGGGGATCAACGCTGGGCGGATGAGCTTAACCAGCACTTCAACCGTTTTGGCCTGTCCCCACTCCCTCTCACCCCCCTGCCCGCTGCCCCCCCCAGCCTCCCATTGCCTGGATACCTGGATCCACCCCCCCGCCTGCCTCATGGACAATCAACCCACTCCCCCCTGCTTCATGGCCACTTAACACCCTCCCGCCCACCACATGGACAATCACCCATCTCCCCCAATGACTCACCACGGCCTTCAACCTCATCTCAGCCCCCTCCCCTCTCCTTCACTCCTGCTCAGGTGAGGAGAGAGCTGGGGAGGCTGAAACAGAGAAAGGCCCCGGGTCCGGATGGCATCTCCCCCAGGCTGCTACGGACATGTGCTGATGATCTCTGCCATGTTCTATGCCACCTCCTCAACCTGAGCCTCAGCCTGGCGAAGGTGCCTAGCGCATGGAAGACATCCTCCATCGTCCCAGTTCCCAAAACACCGCACGCCAAGGAACCGGCCCACTTCAGACCCGTCGCCCTCACTTCCCACATCATGAAGGTGATGGAACGCCTGGTCCTCAGCCACCTCCGCTCCGTGGTGAGCCCCACTCTGGATCCGCTGCAGTTTGCCTACAAGATCGGCATTGGGGTGGAAGACGCCGTCATCTACCTGCTGCAGCGGACGCTCACCCACCTGGAGTCCGCCGGCAGCGCTGTGAGGGTCATGTTCTTTGACTTCTCCAGTGCCTTCAACACCATCTCGCCGGCCCTGCTACGAGTGAAGCTGCTAGACACTGGAGTGGACCATCACCTCACTGACTGGACCATTGACTACCTCACTAACCGGCCCCAGTACGTGCAACTGCGTGGCTGCCGATCAGAGGTGGTAGTCTGCAGCACTGGAGCACCTCAGGGCACAGTCCTGTCCCCATTTCTTTTCACACTGTACACCTCGGACTTCACGCATAACACTGACATCTGTCATCTCCAGAAGTTCTCCGATGACTCAACCATAGTTGGCTGTATGTCTAAGGGGGGCGAGCTGGAGTACCTGTCGGCCATCAGCGCCTTTGTGGACTGGTGTGAGCACAATCACCTGTGCTTGAACACCAGTAAGACGAAGGAGCTGGTGATTGACTTTAGGAGAGGAGCACCTCCCCACTCACCGGTGAACATCCAGGGTCAGGACATTGAGGTCGTGGACAGTTTCAGGTACCTGGGTGTTCACCTCAACAATAAACTGAACTGGACGGATCACATGAACGCCGTCTACAAGAAGGGACAGAGCCGCCTCCATCTCCTGAGGAGACTCAGCTCCTTTGGAGTGAGCAGGCCTCTGCTAAAAACCTTCTATGACTCAGTGGTAGCCTCTGCTATCCTCTACGCTGTGGTCTGTTGGGCTCCGAGCAGCACAGAGAGGGATAGGAAGAGGCTCAACAAACTGGTTAAGAGGGCCAGCTCTGTGGTGGGCTGCCCTCTAGACACTGTTGAGGAGGTGGGCGAGAGGAGGGTGCTAGCCAGGCTAGCATCCATCAGGAACAACCCCTCTCACCCACTGCATTTGACCTTGGAGAACTTGAGCAGCTCCTTCAGTCAGAGACTCAGACTCCCCCCGTGTAAGAAGGAACGCTACCGCAGCTCCTTCATCCCCACCGCAATCAGGCTGTACAATGACAACCTGTAAACACATCCTTCTGTGCAATACTTTCCCCATAACGTGCAATTCTTCCAATGTGCAATATCCTCTGCCACACAATGCCTAGATCTATTTCACTTCCATAACCTGTGCACTATTTATTTTATTTCGTTTATTAGCATTACTAAACTCATACACTTCATACACTTTACGACACTTTACCACTACATTTTTATCTTCTTCTTTTTGTAAATATTCATAGCTTATATTTTTAGTTTTACTACAATTGTTGTTATTTTTCCATATTTTTCTTTTTATATTGTATTCTATTTTTTTATGCCGGAGGACTACGGTCCAGAAGTCTCTTTTTTGCACCTTTTCCCCCTACTTGTACCTTCCTGTAAATCGGGCTGTTGTTACATGCAGTTTCTCACACGTGAGATTAATAAAGTTCCTCTTAATCTTAATCTTAATCTTAATCTTTTTCGATGCCAACCTAACCAGAGTGACGGGAGCGGCACAATTCAGAAAAAGTGCTCAGCTCGCCGAGAAAATGCGATTCAAGCAATAAAATTAAAAATGCTTATTAAACATAAACCAAACGTTGGAGGTGGTCATTTCTTCATGCGCAGTGAATAACTCGGCACTCTAAAGCACCCGAGGGCGTTTTTTTCGATGCCAACCTAACCAGAGTGACGGGAGCGGCACAATTCAGAAAAAGTGCTCAGCTCGCCGAGAAAATGCGATTTAAGCAATAAAATTAAAAATGCTTATAAAAAATAAACCAAACGTTGGAGGTGGTCATTTCTTAATGCGCAGTAATAAACTCGGCACTCTAAAGAACCCGAGAGCGTTTTTTTCGATGCCAACCTAACCAGAGTGACGGGAGCGGCACAATTCAGAAAAAGTGCTCAGCTCGCCGAGAAAATGCGATTTAAGCAATAAAATTAAAAATGCTTATTAAACATAAACCAAACGTTGGAGGCGGTCATTTCTTCATGCGCAGTGAATAACTCGGCACTCTAAAGCACCCGAGAGCGTTTTTTTCGATGCCAACCTAACCAGAGTGACGGGAGCGGCACAATTCAGAAAAAGCGCTCAGCTCGCCGAGAAAATGCGATTTAAGCAATAAAATTAAAAATGCTTATTAAACATAAACCATACGTTGGAGGTGGTCATTTCTTCATGCGCAGTGATAAACTCGGCACTCTAAAGCACCCGAGAGGGTTTTTTTCGATGCCAACCTAACCAGAGTGACGGGAGCGGCACAATTCAGAAAAAGTGCTCAGCTCGCCGAGAAAATGCGATTTAAGCAATAAAATTAAAAATGCTTATAAAACATAAACCAAACGTTGGAGGTGGTCATTTCTTAATGCGCAGTAATAAACTCGGCACTCTAAAGCACCCGAGAGCGTTTTTTTCGATGCCAACCTAACCAGAGTGACGGGAGCGGCACAATTCAGAAAAAGTGCTCAGCTCGCCGAGAAAATGCGATTTAAGCAATAAAATTAAAAATGCTTATAAAACATAAACCAAACGTTGGAGGTGGTCATTTCTTAATGCGCAGTAATAAACTCGGCACTCTAAAGCACCCGTGAGCGTTTTTTTCGATGCCAACCTAACCAGAGTGACGGGAACGGCACAATTCAGAAAAAGTGCTCAGCTCGCCGAGAAAATGCGATTTAAGCAATAAAATTAAAAATGCTTATTAAACATAAACCAAACGTTGGAGGTGGTCATTTCTTCATGCGCAGTGAATAACTCGGCACTCTAAAGCACCCGAGAGCGTTTTTTTCGATGCCAACCTAACCAGAGTGACGGGAGCGGCACAATTCAGAAAAAGCGCTCAGCTCGCCGAGAAAATGCGATTTAAGCAATAAAATTAAAAATGCTTATAAAACATAAACCAAACGTTGGAGGTGGTCATTTCTTCATGCGCAGTGAATAACTCGGCACTCTAAAGCACCCGAGAGCGTTTTTTTCGATGCCAACCTAACCAGAGTGACGGGAGCGGCACAATTCAGAAAAAGTGCTCAGCTCTCCGAGAAAATGCGATTTAAGCAATAAAATTAAAAATGCTTATAAAACATAAACCAAACGTTGGAGGTGGTCATTTCTTAATGCGCAGTAACAAACTCGGCACTCTAAAGCACCCGTGAGCGTTTTTTTCGATGCCAACCTAACCAGAGTGACGGGAGCGGCACAATTCAGAAAAAGTGCTCAGCTCGCCGAGAAAATGCGATTTAAGCAATAAAATTAAAAATGCTTATAAAACATAAACCAAACGTTGGAAGTGGTCATTTCTTCATGCGCAGTGATAAACTCGGCACTCTAAAGCACCCGAGAGCGTTTTTTTCGATGCCAACCTAACCAGAGTTACGGGAGCGGCACAATTCAGAAAAAGCGCTCAGCTCGCCGAGAAAATGCGATTTAAGCAATAAAATTAAAAATGCTTATAAAACATAAACCAAACGTTGGAGGTGGTCATTTCTTCATGCGCAGTGATAAACTCGGCACTCTAAAGCACCCGAGAGCGTTTTTTTCGATGCCAACCTAACCAGAGTGACGGGAGCGGCACAATTCAGAAAAAGTGCTCAGCTCGCCGAGAAAATGCGATTTAAGCAATAACATTAAAAATGCTTATAAAACATAAACCAAACGTTGGAGGTGGTCATTTCTTCATGCGCAGTGATAAACTCGGCACTCTAAAGCACCCGAGAGCGTTTTTTTTCGATGCCAACCTAACCAGAGTGACGGGAGCGGCACAATTCAGAAAAAGTGCTCAGCTCTCCGAGAAAATGCGATTTAAGCAATAAAATTAAAAATGCTTATAAAACATAAACCAAACGTTGGAGGTGGTCATTTCTTCATGCGCAGTGATAAACTCGGCACTCTAAAGCACCCGAGAGCGTTTTTTTCGATGCCAACCTAACCAGAGTGACGGGAGCGGCACAATTCAGAAAAAGTGCTCAGCTCGCCGAGAAAATGCGATTTAAGCAATAAAATTAAAAATGCTTATTAAACATAAACCAAACGTTGGAGGTGGTCATTTCTTCATGCGCAGTGATAAACTCGGCACTCTAAAGCACCCGAGAGCGTTTTTTTCGATGCCAACCTAACCAGAGTGACGGGAGCGGCACAATTCAGAAAAAGTGCTCAGCTCGCCGAGAAAATGCGATTGAAGCAATAAAATTAAAAATGCTTATAAAACATAAATCAAACGTTGGAGGTGGTCATTTCTTCATGCGCAGTGATAAACTCGGCACTCTAAAGCACCCGAGAGCGTTTTTTTTGAATTTTCTAAGATGGCGCCGCCCTGTGTGCAGCCTGTAGCAACAGCTCTCCTCTCTTTCCCCCCTTTTTCACTTTTATTTATTATTTCTAGTTTTCTTTCTAAGTTTTGCTCTCTACTAGGGGGAACCTTGTGCGAGCCTGCACATGTTAAACCTAGTTCGGGAGCTTTTTTGGCCGTAGTCCTTCTTTTTTCGTTACTTTTTCAACCGGCACGTGGTGGTGCATTCAGTGGAGTCGCCGCGAGTCTCATTGTTTACAGCCGAGACCAGCTGCTTGCCGCACGACCCGGATCCTTCTACTTCGCCACGAAACCTAAGGTTCCGGAGGAACTAAGAAGACGGAGGAGAGGCTGTAGAGGATCGGGAAAGAGGAAAAAGCAGCCGTGTTTACCGTCCGTTGTAACGGGAAATGTCCGCTCGCTACACGGGAAGATGGATGAGCTCGCGGCCCTGACGCGATTCAACGGACTTTACAGGGACGCGAGTCTGCTGTGTTTTTCTGAATCGTGGCTGACTGACACCATCCCGGACTCCGCTGTTTCTCTACCCGGGTTCAGACTGGAGAGAGCGGATAGGAGCGCAGCTCAGAGCGGTAAGACGAGAGGCGGTGGAATCGCGGTTTACATAAATGAAGCGTGGTGCAAGCAGTCCCATGTTTACGTCAGAGAGAAACACTGCTCCGAGGACATCGAGTTTCTGACTATAAGCATGAGACCTTACTACCTCCCGAGGGAATTTGGACATATTATTCTGGTGTGTGTCTACATTCCCCCGTCTGCAAATGCGGCGCGCGCGCGTGACGTCATTCACAGCGCCGTGTGCAAGCTGCAGACAGACCATCCACGGGCCTTCATTGCAATTACCGGTGATTTCAATCATGCCTCTCTGTCTTCCACGCTGCCCACCTTCACTCAGTACGTAAACTGTGCTACCAGGGACAATAAGATACTGGACCACTTCTATTGCAATGCTGAGGGAGCATTCACAGCCTCTGCCCTCCCCCCACTGGGCCGTTCAGACCACAACCTGGTACTACTCACCTCCCAATACTCACCCAAGGTGAGAAGAGACCCCCCGCAGGTAAAGGAAGTGAGGGTTTGGAGCGAGGAAGCCATCGAGCATCTGAGAAGCTGCCTTGAGTCTACCGACTGGGAGGTTTTCTACAGTGATCATGGCGAGGACATCGACGCCCTCACTGACTGCATCACGGACTATATTAATTTCTGCGTTGAGAGCACAATACCTACTAAGAGGGTGCGTTGCTACTCAAATAACCACCCCTGGATGACCCCGCATCTGAAAGCCCTTATCAACAAGAAGTGGTGGGCTTTTAGACGCGGGGACAGAGAGGAGCAGAAGAGGCTGCAGCATCTGCTCCAGAGGACGATACGCGAAGCAAAGCGGGACTTCGCTAGGAAGGTGGAGGAGGAACTCGCACAGAAGAACGTGCGGGATGTGTGGCGTGGCCTGAGGACTATGTCTGGTTCTGGACGGAGAGCGTGTGGCAGCATTAACGGGGATCAACGCTGGGCGGATGAGCTTAACCAGCACTTCAACCGTTTTGGCCTGTCCCCACTCCCTCTCACCCCCCTGCCCGCTGCCCCCCCCAGCCTCCCATTGCCTGGATACCTGGATCCACCCCCCCGCCTGCCTCATGGACAATCAACCCACTCCCCCCTGCTTCATGGCCACTTAACACCCTCCCGCCCACCACATGGACAATCACCCATCTCCCCCAATGACTCACCACGGCCTTCAACCTCATCTCAGCCCCCTCCCCTCTCCTTCACTCCTGCTCAGGTGAGGAGAGAGCTGGGGAGGCTGAAACAGAGAAAGGCCCCGGGTCCGGATGGCATCTCCCCCAGGCTGCTACGGACATGTGCTGATGATCTCTGCCATGTTCTATGCCACCTCCTCAACCTGAGCCTCAGCCTGGCGAAGGTGCCTAGCGCATGGAAGACATCCTCCATCGTCCCAGTTCCCAAAACACCGCACGCCAAGGAACCGGCCCACTTCAGACCCGTCGCCCTCACTTCCCACATCATGAAGGTGATGGAACGCCTGGTCCTCAGCCACCTCCGCTCCGTGGTGAGCCCCACTCTGGATCCGCTGCAGTTTGCCTACAAGATCGGCATTGGGGTGGAAGACGCCGTCATCTACCTGCTGCAGCGGACGCTCACCCACCTGGAGTCCGCCGGCAGCGCTGTGAGGGTCATGTTCTTTGACTTCTCCAGTGCCTTCAACACCATCTCGCCGGCCCTGCTACGAGTGAAGCTGCTAGACACTGGAGTGGACCATCACCTCACTGACTGGACCATTGACTACCTCACTAACCGGCCCCAGTACGTGCAACTGCGTGGCTGCCGATCAGAGGTGGTAGTCTGCAGCACTGGAGCACCTCAGGGCACAGTCCTGTCCCCATTTCTTTTCACACTGTACACCTCGGACTTCACGCATAACACTGACATCTGTCATCTCCAGAAGTTCTCCGATGACTCAACCATAGTTGGCTGTATGTCTAAGGGGGGCGAGCTGGAGTACCTGTCGGCCATCAGCGCCTTTGTGGACTGGTGTGAGCACAATCACCTGTGCTTGAACACCAGTAAGACGAAGGAGCTGGTGATTGACTTTAGGAGAGGAGCACCTCCCCACTCACCGGTGAACATCCAGGGTCAGGACATTGAGGTCGTGGACAGTTTCAGGTACCTGGGTGTTCACCTCAACAATAAACTGAACTGGACGGATCACATGAACGCCGTCTACAAGAAGGGACAGAGCCGCCTCCATCTCCTGAGGAGACTCAGCTCCTTTGGAGTGAGCAGGCCTCTGCTAAAAACCTTCTATGACTCAGTGGTAGCCTCTGCTATCCTCTACGCTGTGGTCTGTTGGGCTCCGAGCAGCACAGAGAGGGATAGGAAGAGGCTCAACAAACTGGTTAAGAGGGCCAGCTCTGTGGTGGGCTGCCCTCTAGACACTGTTGAGGAGGTGGGCGAGAGGAGGGTGCTAGCCAGGCTAGCATCCATCAGGAACAACCCCTCTCACCCACTGCATTTGACCTTGGAGAACTTGAGCAGCTCCTTCAGTCAGAGACTCAGACTCCCCCCGTGTAAGAAGGAACGCTACCGCAGCTCCTTCATCCCCACCGCAATCAGGCTGTACAATGACAACCTGTAAACACATCCTTCTGTGCAATACTTTCCCCATAACGTGCAATTCTTCCAATGTGCAATATCCTCTGCCACACAATGCCTAGATCTATTTCACTTCCATAACCTGTGCACTATTTATTTTATTTCGTTTATTAGCATTACTAAACTCATACACTTCATACACTTTACGACACTTTACCACTACATTTTTATCTTCTTCTTTTTGTAAATATTCATAGCTTATATTTTTAGTTTTACTACAATTGTTGTTATTTTTCCATATTTTTCTTTTTATATTGTATTCTATTTTTTTATGCCGGAGGACTACGGTCCAGAAGTCTCTTTTTTGCACCTTTTCCCCCTACTTGTACCTTCCTGTAAATCGGGCTGTTGTTACATGCAGTTTCTCACACGTGAGATTAATAAAGTTCCTCTTAATCTTAATCTTAATCTTAATCTTTTTCGATGCCAACCTAACCAGAGTGACGGGAGCGGCACAATTCAGAAAAAGTGCTCAGCTCGCCGAGAAAATGCGATTCAAGCAATAAAATTAAAAATGCTTATTAAACATAAACCAAACGTTGGAGGTGGTCATTTCTTCATGCGCAGTGAATAACTCGGCACTCTAAAGCACCCGAGGGCGTTTTTTTCGATGCCAACCTAACCAGAGTGACGGGAGCGGCACAATTCAGAAAAAGTGCTCAGCTCGCCGAGAAAATGCGATTTAAGCAATAAAATTAAAAATGCTTATAAAAAATAAACCAAACGTTGGAGGTGGTCATTTCTTAATGCGCAGTAATAAACTCGGCACTCTAAAGAACCCGAGAGCGTTTTTTTCGATGCCAACCTAACCAGAGTGACGGGAGCGGCACAATTCAGAAAAAGTGCTCAGCTCGCCGAGAAAATGCGATTTAAGCAATAAAATTAAAAATGCTTATTAAACATAAACCAAACGTTGGAGGCGGTCATTTCTTCATGCGCAGTGAATAACTCGGCACTCTAAAGCACCCGAGAGCGTTTTTTTCGATGCCAACCTAACCAGAGTGACGGGAGCGGCACAATTCAGAAAAAGCGCTCAGCTCGCCGAGAAAATGCGATTTAAGCAATAAAATTAAAAATGCTTATTAAACATAAACCATACGTTGGAGGTGGTCATTTCTTCATGCGCAGTGATAAACTCGGCACTCTAAAGCACCCGAGAGGGTTTTTTTCGATGCCAACCTAACCAGAGTGACGGGAGCGGCACAATTCAGAAAAAGTGCTCAGCTCGCCGAGAAAATGCGATTTAAGCAATAAAATTAAAAATGCTTATAAAACATAAACCAAACGTTGGAGGTGGTCATTTCTTAATGCGCAGTAATAAACTCGGCACTCTAAAGCACCCGAGAGCGTTTTTTTCGATGCCAACCTAACCAGAGTGACGGGAGCGGCACAATTCAGAAAAAGTGCTCAGCTCGCCGAGAAAATGCGATTTAAGCAATAAAATTAAAAATGCTTATAAAACATAAACCAAACGTTGGAGGTGGTCATTTCTTAATGCGCAGTAATAAACTCGGCACTCTAAAGCACCCGTGAGCGTTTTTTTCGATGCCAACCTAACCAGAGTGACGGGAACGGCACAATTCAGAAAAAGTGCTCAGCTCGCCGAGAAAATGCGATTTAAGCAATAAAATTAAAAATGCTTATTAAACATAAACCAAACGTTGGAGGTGGTCATTTCTTCATGCGCAGTGAATAACTCGGCACTCTAAAGCACCCGAGAGCGTTTTTTTCGATGCCAACCTAACCAGAGTGACGGGAGCGGCACAATTCAGAAAAAGTGCTCAGCTCGCCGAGAAAATGCGATTTAAGCAATAAAATTAAAAATGCTTATAAAACATAAACCAAACGTTGGAGGTGGTCATTTCTTAATGCGCAGTAATAAACTCGGCACTCTAAAGCACCCGAGAGCGTTTTTTTCGATGCCAACCTAACCAGAGTGACGGGAGCGGCACAATTCAGAAAAAGTGCTCAGCTCGCCGAGAAAATGCGATTTAAGCAATAAAATTAAAAATGCTTATTAAACATAAACCAAACGTTGGAGGTGGTCATTTCTTCATGCGCAGTGATAAACTCGGCACTCTAAAGCACCCGAGAGCGTTTTTTTCGATGCCAACCTAACCAGAGTGACGGGAGCGGCACAATTCAGAAAAAGTGCTCAGCTCGCCGAGAAAATGCGATTTAAGCAATAAAACTAAAAATGCTTATAAAACATAAACCAAACGTTGGAGGTGGTCATTTCTTAATGCGCAGTAATAAGCTCGGCACTCTAAAGCACCCGAGAGCGTTTTTTTCGATGCCAACCTAACCAGAGTGACGGGAGCGGCACAATTCAGAAAAAGTGCTCAGCTCGCCGAGAAAATGCGATTTAAGCAATAAAATTAAAAATGCTTATTAAACATAAACCAAACGTTGGAGGTGGTCATTTCTTCATGCGCAGTGAATAACTCGGCACTCCAAAGCACCCGATAGCGTTTTTTTCGATGCCAACCTAACCAGAGTGACGGGAGCGGCACAATTCAGAAAAAGTGCTCAGCTCGCCGAGAAAATGCGATTTAAGCAATAAAATTAAAAATGCTTATAAAACATAAACCAAACGTTGGAAGTGGTCATTTCTTCATGCGCAGTGATAAACTCGGCACTCTAAAGCACCCGAGAGCGTTTTTTTCGATGCCAACCTAACCAGAGTTACGGGAGCGGCACAATTCAGAAAAAGCGCTCAGCTCGCCGAGAAAATGCGATTTAAGCAATAAAATTAAAAATGCTTATAAAACATAAACCAAACGTTGGAGGTGGTCATTTCTTCATGCGCAGTGATAAACTCGGCACTCTAAAGCACCCGAGAGCGTTTTTTTCGATGCCAACCTAACCAGAGTGACGGGAGCGGCACAATTCAGAAAAAGCGCTCAGCTCGCCGAGAAAATGCGATTTAAGCAATAAAATTAAAAATGCTTATAAAACATAAACCAAACGTTGGAGGTGGTCATTTCTTCATGCGCAGTGATAAACTCGGCACTCTAAAGCACCCGAGAGCGTTTTTTTCGATGCCAACCTAACCAGAGTGACGGGAGCGGCACAATTCAGAAAAAGTGCTCAGCTCGCCGAGAAAATGCGATTTAAGCAATAAAATTAATTTTTTTTATAAAACATAAACCAAACGTTGGAGGTGGTCATTTATTCATGCGCAGTGAATAACTCGGCACTCTAAAGCACCCGAGAGCGTTTTTTTCGATGCCAACCTAACCAGAGTGACGGGAGCGGCACAATTCAGAAAAAGTGCTCAGCTCGCCGAGAAAATGCGATTTAAGCAATAAAATTAAAAATGCTTATAAAACATAAACCAAACGTTGGAGGTGGTCATTTCTTAATGCGCTGTAATAAACTCGGCACTCTAAAGCACCCGAGAGCGTTTTTTTCGATGCCAACCTAACCAGAGTGACGGGAGCGGCACAATTCAGAAAAAGTGCTCAGCTCGCCGAGAAAATGCGATTTAAGCAATAAAATTAAAAATGCTTATAAAACATAAACCAAACGTTGGAGGTGGTCATTTCTTAATGCGCAGTAATAAACTCGGCACTCTAAAGCACCCGAGAGCGTTTTTTTCGATGCCAACCTAACCAGAGTGACGGGAGCGGCACAATTCAGAAAAAGTGCTCAGCTCGCCGAGAAAATGCGATTTAAGCAATAAAATTAAAAATGCTTATAAAACATAAATCAAACGTTGGAGGTGGTCATTTCTTAATGCGCAGTAATAAACTCGGCACTCTAAAGCACCCGAGAGCGTTTTTTTCGATGCCAACCTAACCAGAGTGACGGGAGCGGCACAATTCAGAAAAAGTGCTCAGCTCGCCTTAGAAAATGCGATTTAAGCAATAAAATTAAAAATGCTTATTAAACATAAACCAAACGTTGGAGGTGGTCATTTCTTCATGCGCAGTGAATAACTCGGCACTCTAAAGCACCCGAGAGCGTTTTTTTCGATGCCAACCTAACCAGAGTGACGGGAGCGGCACAATTCAGAAAAAGCGCTCAGCTCGCCGAGAAAATGCGATTTTAGCAATAAAATTAAAAATGCTTATTAAACATAAACCAAACGTTGGAGGTGGTCATTTCTTCATGCGCAGTGAATAACTCGGCACTCTAAAGCACCCGAGAGCGTTTTTTTCGATGCCAACCTAACCAGAGTGACGGGAGCGGCACAATTCAGAAAAAGCGCTCAGCTCGCCGAGAAAATGCGATTTAAGCAATAAAATTAAACATGCTTATAAAACATAAACCAAACGTTGGAGGTGGTCATTTCTTCATGCGCAGTGATAAACTCGGCACTCTAAAGCACCCGAGAGCGTTTTTTTTCGATGCCAACCTAACCAGAGTGACGGGAGCGGCACAATTCAGAAAAAGTGCTCAGCTCGCCGAGAAAATGCGATTTAAGCAATAAAATTAAAAATGCTTATAAAACATAAACCAAACGTTGGAGGTGGTCATTTCTTAATGCGCAGTAATAAACTCGGCAATCTAAAGCACCCGAGAGCGTTTTTTTCGATGCCAACCTAACCAGAGTGACGGGAGCGGCACAATTCAGAAAAAGCGCTCAGCTCGCCGAGAAAATGCGATTTAAGCAATAAAATTAAAAATGCTTATAAAACATAAACCAAACGTTGGAGGTGGTCATTTCTTCATGCGCAGTGATAAACTCGGCACTCTAAAGCACCCGAGAGCGTTTTTTTCGATGCCAACCTAACCAGAGTGACGGGAGCGGCACAATTCAGAAAAAGCGCTCAGCTCGCCGAGAAAATGCGATTTAAGCAATAAAATTAAAAATGCTTATAAAACATAAACCAAACGTTGGAGGTGGTCATTTCTTCATGCGCAGTGATAAACTCGGCACTCTAAAGCACCCGAGAGCGTTTTTTTCGATGCCAACCTAACCAGAGTGACGGGAGCGGCACAATTCAGAAAAAGTGCTCAGCTCGCCGAGAAAATGCGATTTAAGCAATAAAATTAAAAATGCTTATAAAACATAAACCAAACGTTGGAGGTGGTCATTTCTTCATGCGCAGTGAATAACTCGGCACTCTAAAGCACCCGAGAGCGTTTTTTTCGATGCCAACCTAACCAGAGTGACGGGAGCGGCACAATTCAGAAAAAGTGCTCAGCTCGCCGAGAAAATGCGATTTAAGCAATAAAATTAAAAATGCTTATAAAACATAAACCAAACGTTGGAGGTGGTCATTTCTTAATGCGCAGTAATAAACTCGGCACTCTAAAGCACCCGTGAGCGTTTTTTTCGATGCCAACCTAACCAGAGTGACGGGAGCGGCACAATTCAGAAAAAGTGCTCAGCTCGCCGAGAAAATGCGATTTAAGCAATAAAATTAAAAATGCTTATTAAACATAAACCAAACGTTGGAGGTGGTCATTTCTTCATGCGCAGTGAATAACTCGGCACTCTAAAGCACCCGAGAGCGTTTTTTTCGATGCCAACCTAACCAGAGTGACGGGAGCGGCACAATTCAGAAAAAGCCAGCTCGCCGAGAAAATGCGATTTAAGCAATAAAATTAAAAATGCTTATAAAACATAAACCAAACGTTGGAGGTGGTCATTTCTTCATGCGCAGTGATAAACTCGGCACTCTAAAGCACCCGAGAGCGTTTTTTTCGATGCCAACCTAACCAGAGTGACGGGAGCGGCACAATTCAGAAAAAGTGCTCAGCTCGCCGAGAAAATGCGATTCAAGCAATAAAATTAAAAATGCTTATTAAACATAAACCAAACGTTGGAGGTGGTCATTTCTTCATGCGCAGTGAATAACTCGGCACTCTAAAGCACCCGAGAGGGTTTTTTTCGATGCCAACCTAACTAGAGTGACGGGAGCGGCACAATTCAGAAAAAGTGCTCAGCTCGCCGAGAAAATGCGATTTAAGCAATAAAATTAAAAATGCTTATAAAACATAAACCAAACGTTGGAGGTGGTCATTTCTTAATGCGCAGTAATAAACTCGGCACTCTAAAGCACCCGAGAGCGTTTTTTTCGATGCCAACCTAACCAGAGTGACGGGAGCGGCACAATTCAGAAAAAGTGCTCAGCTCGCCGAGAAAATGCGATTTAAGCAATAAAATTAAAAATGCTTATAAAACATGAACCAAACGTTGGAGGTGGTCATTTCTTAATGCGCAGTAATAAACTCGGCACTCTAAAGCACCCGAGAGCGTTTTTTTCGATGCCAACCTAACCAGAGTGACGGGAGCGGCACAATTCAGAAAAAGTGCTCAGCTCGCCGAGAAAATGCGATTTAAGCAATAAAATTAAAAATGCTTATTAAACATAAACCAAACGTTGGAGGTGGTCATTTCTTCATGCGCAGTGAATAACTCGGCACTCTAAAGCACCCGATAGCGTTTTTTTCGATGCCAACCTAACCAGAGTGACGGGAGCGGCACAATTCAGAAAAAGTGCTCAGCTCGCCGAGAAAATGCGATTTAAGCAATAAAATTAAAAATGCTTATAAAACATAAACCAAACGTTGGAGGTGGTCATTTCTTAATGCGCAGTAATAAACTCGGCACTCTAAAGCACCCGAGAGCGTTTTTTTCGATGCCAACCTAACCAGAGTGACGGGAGCGGCACAATTCAGAAAAAGTGCTCAGCTCGCCGAGAAAATGCGATTTAAGCAATAAAATTAAAAATGCTTATAAAACATAAACCAAACGTTGGAGGTGGTCATTTCTTAATGCGCAGTAATAAACTCGGCACTCTAAAGCACCCGAGAGCGTTTTTTTCGATGCCAACCTAACCAGAGTGACGGGAGCGGCACAATTCAGAAAAAGCGCTCAGCTCGCCGAGAAAATGCGATTTAAGCAATAAAATTAAAAATGCTTATAAAACATAAACCAAACGTTGGAGGTGGTCATTTCTTCGTGCGCAGTGAATAACTCGGCACTCTAAAGCACCCGAGAGCGTTTTTTTCGATGCCAACCTAACCAGAGTGACGGGAGCGGCACAATTCAGAAAAAGTGCTCAGCTCGCCGAGAAAATGCGATTTAAGCAATAAAATTAAAAATGCTTATAAAACATAAACCAAACGTTGGAGGTGGTCATTTCTTAATGCGCAGTAATAAACTCGGCACTCTAAAGCACCCGAGAGCGTTTTTTTCGATGCCAACCTAACCAGAGTGACGGGAGCGGCACAATTCAGAAAAAGTGCTCAGCTCGCCGAGAAAATGCGATTTAAGCAATAAAATTAAAAATGCTTATTAAACATAAACCAAACGTTGGAGGTGGTCATTTCTTCATGCGCAGTGAATAACTCGGCACTCTAAAGCACCCGAGAGCGTTTTTTTCGATGCCAACCTAACCAGAGTGACGGGAGCGGCACAATTCAGAAAAAGCGCTCAGCTCGCCGAGAAAATGCGATTTAAGCAATAAAATTAAAAATGCTTATTAAACATAAACCAAACGTTGGAGGTGGTCATTTCTTCATGCGCAGTGAATAACTCGGCACTCTAAAGCACCCGAGAGCGTTTTTTCGATGCCAACCTAACCAGAGTGACGGGAGCGGCACAATTCAGAAAAAGCGCTCAGCTCGCCGAGAAAATGCGATTTAAGCAATAAAATTAAAAATGCTTATAAAACATAAACCAAACGTTGGAGGTGGTCATTTCTTAATGCGCAGTAATAAACTCGGCAATCTAAAGCACCCGAGAGCGTTTTTTTCGATGCCAACCTAACCAGAGTGACGGGAGCGGCACAATTCAGAAAAAGCGCTCAGCTCGCCGAGAAAATGCGATTTAAGCAATAAAATTAAAAATGCTTATAAAACATAAACCAAACGTTGGAGGTGGTCATTTCTTCATGCGCAGTGATAAACTCGGCACTCTAAAGCACCCGAGAGCGTTTTTTTCGATGCCAACCTAACCAGAGTGACGGGAGCGGCACAATTCAGAAAAAGCGCTCAGCTCGCCGAGAAAATGCGATTTAAGCAATAAAATTAAAAATGCTTATAAAACATAAACCAAACGTTGGAGGTGGTCATTTCTTCATGCGCAGTGATAAACTCGGCACTCTAAAGCACCCGAGAGCGTTTTTTTCGATGCCAACCTAACCAGAGTGACGGGAGCGGCACAATTCAGAAAAAGTGCTCAGCTTGCCGAGAAAATGCGAATTAAGCAATAAAATTAAAAATGCTTATAAAACATAAACCAAACGTTGGAGGTGGTCATTTCTTCATGCGCAGTGATAAACTCGGCACTCTAAAGCACCCGAGAGCGTTTTTTTCGATGTTAACCTAACCAGAGTGACGGGAGCGGCACAATTCAGAAAAAGTGCTCAGCTCGCCGAGAAAATGCGATTTAAGCAATAAAATTAAAAATGCTTATAAAACATAAACCAAACGTTGGAGGTGGTCATTTCTTCATGCGCAGTGAATAACTCGGCACTCTAAAGCACCCGAGAGCGTTTTTTTCAATGCCAACCTAACCAGAGTGACGGGAGCGGCACAATTCAGAAAAAGTGCTCAGCTCGCCGAGAAAATGCGATTTAAGCAATAAAATTAAAAATGCTTATAAAACATAAACCAAACGTTGGAGGTGGTCATTTCTTAATGCGCAGTAATAAACTCGGCACTCTAAAGCACCCGAGAGCGTTTTTTTCAATGCCAACCTAACCAGAGTGACGGGAGCGGCACAATTCAGAAAAAGCGCTCAGCTCGCCGAGAAAATGCGATTTAAGCAATAAAATTAAAAATGCTTATTAAACATAAACCAAACGTTGGAGGTGGTCATTTCTTCATGCGCAGTGAATAACTCGGCACTCTAAAGCACCCGAGAGCGTTTTTTTCGATGCCAACCTAACCAGAGTGACGGGAGCGGCACAATTCAGAAAAAGCGCTCAGCTCGCCGAGAAAATGCGATTTAAGCAATAAAATTAAAAATGCTTATAAAACATAAACCAAACGTTGGAGGTGGTCATTTCTTCATGCGCAGTGATAAACTCGGCACTCTAAAGCACCCGAGAGCGTTTTTTTCGATGCCAACCTAACCAGAGTGACGGGAGCGGCACAATTCAGAAAAAGTGCTCAGCTCGCCGAGAAAATGCGATTTAAGCAATAAAATTAAAAATGCTTATAAAACATAAACCAAACGTTGGAGGTGGTCATTTCTTAATGCGCAGTAATAAACTCGGCACTCTAAAGCACCCGAGAGCGTTTTTTTCGATGCCAACCTAACCAGAGTGACGGGAGCGGCACAATTCAGAAAAAGTGCTCAGCTCGCCGAGAAAATGCGATTTAAGCAATAAAATTAAAAATGCTTATAAAACATAAACCAAACGTTGGAGGTGGTCATTTCTTAATGCGCAGTAATAAACTCGGCACTCTAAAGCACCCGAGAGCGTTTTTTTCGATGCCAACCTAACCAGAGTGACGGGAGCGGCACAATTCAGAAAAAGTGCTCAGCTCGCCGAGAAAATGCGATTTAAGCAATAAAATTAAAAATGCTTATTAAACATAAACCAAACGTTGGAGGTGGTCATTTCTTCATGCGCAGTGAATAACTCGGCACTCTAAAGCACCCGAGAGCGTTTTTTTCAATGCCAACCTAACCAGAGTGACGGGAGCGGCACAATTCAGAAAAAGCGCTCAGCTCGCCGAGAAAATGCGATTTAAGCAATAAAATTAAAAATGCTTATAAAACATAAACCAAACGTTGGAGGTGGTCATTTCTTCATGCGCAGTGAATAACTCGGCACTCTAAAGCACCCGAGAGCGTTTTTTTTGATGCCAACCTAACCAGAGTGACGGGAGCGGCACAATTCAGAAAAAGTGCTCAGCTCGCCGAGAAAATGCGATTTAAGCAATAAAATTAAAAATGCTTATAAAACATAAACCAAACGTTGGAGGTGGTCATTTCTTAATGCGCAGTAATAAACTCGGCACTCTAAAGCACCCGTGAGCGTTTTTTTCGATGCCAACCTAACCAGAGTGACGGGAGCGGCACAATTCAGAAAAAGTGCTCAGCTCGCCGAGAAAATGCGATTTAAGCAATAAAATTAAAAATGCTTATAAAACATAAACCAAACGTTGGAGGTGGTCATTTCTTCATGCGCAGTGATAAAGTCGGCACTCTAAAGCACCCGAGAGCGTTTTTTTCGATGCCAACCTAACCAGAGTGACGGGAGCGGCACAATTCAGAAAAAGTGCTCAGCTCGCCGAGAAAATGCGATTCAAGCAATAAAATTAAAAATGCTTATTAAACATAAACCAAACGTTGGAGGTGGTCATTTCTTCATGCGCAGTGATAAACTCGGCACTCTAAAGCACCCGAGAGCGTTTTTTTCGATTCCAACCTAACCAGAGTGACGGGAGTGGCACAATTCAGAAAAAGTGCTCAGCTCGCCGAGAAAATGCGATTTAAGCAATAAAATTAAAAATGCTTATAAAACATAAACCAAACGTTGGAGGTGGTCATTTCTTCATGCGCAGTGAATAACTCGGCACTCTAAAGCACCCGAGAGCGTTTTTTTCGATGCCAACCTAACCAGAGTGACGGGAGCGGCACAATTCAGAAAAAGTGCTCAGCTCGCCGAGAAAATGCGATTCAAGCAATAAAATTAAAAATGCTTATTAAACATAAACCAAACGTTGGAGGTGGTCATTTCTTCATGCGCAGTGAATAACTCGGCACTCTAAAGCACCCGAGAGCGTTTTTTTCGATGCCAACCTAACCAGAGTGACGGGAGCGGCACAATTCAGAAAAAGTGCTCAGCTCGCCGAGAAAATGCGATTTAAGCAATAAAATTAAAAATGCTTATAAAACATAAACCAAACGTTGGAGGTGGTCATTTCTTAATGCGCAGTAATAAACTCGGCACTCTAAAGCACCCGAGAGCGTTTTTTTCGATGCCAACCTAACCAGAGTGACGGGAGCGGCACAATTCAGAAAAAGTGCTCAGCTCGCCGAGAAAATGCGATTTAAGCAATAAAATTAAAAATGCTTATAAAACATAAACCAAACGTTGGAGGTGGTCATTTCTTCATGCGCAGTAATAAACTCGGCACTCTAAAGCACCCGAGAGCGTTTTTTTCGATGCCAACCTAACCAGAGTGACGGGAGCGGCACAATTCAGAAAAAGCGCTCAGCTCGCCGAGAAAATGCGATTTAAGCAATAAAATTAAAAATGCTTATAAAACATAAACCAAACGTTGGAGGTGGTCATTTCTTCGTGCGCAGTGAATAACTCGGCACTCTAAAGCACCCGAGAGCGTTTTTTTCGATGCCAACCTAACCAGAGTGACGGGAGCGGCACAATTCAGAAAAAGTGCTCAGCTCGCCGAGAAAATGCGATTTAAGCAATAAAATTAAAAATGCTTATAAAACATAAACCAAACGTTGGAGGTGGTCATTTCTTAATGCGCAGTAATAAACTCGGCACTCTAAAGCACCCGAGAGCGTTTTTTT